>NC_054380.1:45188906-45288906 GCF_017654675.1 Xenopus laevis
TGTCGCAGTAAGACCTGGATTTTTACTATTGAGTGCTGTTCTTAGGTCTACCAGGGAGCTGTTATCCTGTGCTATGGAGTTGTTCTTCTCATTGTTCTGTTGTTAGGCTGCTGGGGGGGAGGGGGTGATATTACTTGCAGTACAGCAGTAAAGAGTGACCGAAGTTTATCAGAGCACAAGTCACGTTACTGGGGGAAGCTGCGAAACTGACAATATGTCTAGTCCCATGTCAGATTTCAAAATTAAATATAAAAAAATCAATTTGCTCTTTTGAGAAATGGATTTCAGTACTTTAGCACTATTAACTAAAGTATTTTGAAAAAAACATGTTTTGCCATGACAGTATCCCTTTACAAATATAAAGGGAAACAATTATTTAGGAAAATGTAGGACCTATGGTACTGGAGGGAGTATTATTTCATGGAAATTAGTTCATGGAAAGAGAGAAAAGTCAGAAGTTAACTCTGTTTTTATAGAACCAATTCAAAAAGTTTAAAATTAACAGTGTAAAATCATTTCTGGGTTTTAAGGTCAGTGCAAAGTGTAGGTTCGAATCAAGTTCAGAAGAGCCCATGATATTTGAAATTAGACAACGTTCCAAGACTTAATTTGCACCAGGGTGCTAAAGGCACTGTTTTTTCCATACTATATAGTATCTTCCATTATTTTTGATCTCTTACATGGTACCAAGAGGCTGCCAAATTACTAATGGTGTGCCACTACTCTAAAAAGCATCCTGTTCCCAGCTTGATAATTACAGGCCTATTAGTTTGAGATCTGTGGTAGTAATGTATTTTTAGATATTGTAATACTTTGTAAGCAACAATATTATGAGTTTGTATGAACATGTTTTTATGTGTAATAGACTTTGGCATTCCTTTAAATGTGGTCTCTTTTTTGCTAATTATACTAAACAATAGGCAAGATGTTTCCAATTAAATTAAACTGTATGATTATGAATCAAATTGACAAGTGAGGTTCAATGTGGATAAATGCACTTTGACAAAAATAATGCCAGCTGTACAGGAAATTTAATTTGATAAGGTGATTTGGGTTTTTGTGGATAACAGACTTTGCAACCCTAGGCAATGTCTGTCCCTGCATAGCAAGGATATTAATGAGCTAAAAGCCATGCAGTTAGTAAAAAACAAGAAATAAGCTACAAGGAAAGATTATCAAAGTTGGGTTTATTTCCTCCTGAGAAGATGATTGTGAGGTGACATGATAACACTTTACCTTGATGTCAGAGGACATTAGACTTTCTTGACTGTGAGGTTGACAAGAATGTGGAATACTTTGCTTGGTTATGTTGTGATGGCATATTCTCTTACTGTCTTTAAGAAGCACTAGGATGACAGGCAAGATACCCATATAGTTATACAGTTGTGCATATAGTTGATTGTATATGTTTGTGTGCATGTTTGTGTTCGTGTGCATATGTGTGTGTGTGTGTGTGTGTATATATATATATATATATATATATATATATATATATATATATATATATATATATATATATATATATAATTTTGTGTCTCACCATACAAAAATAAATCACTAAAATAATGCCTACTCTCTGAGAGTAACCTTCACAAATCCTCTGACTATGGTGGCCCTCTTGTGGACTACCAGTAAAATACACAAACGTTTGTCACCCCTGAGCTCACAATACATAGTAACATAGTAAGTTAGGTTGAAAAAAGACACATGTCCATCAAGTTCAAACTTTTAACTCTATTTTAACCTGACTAACTGCTAGCTGGTCCAGAGGAAGGCAAAAAAAAAAAAAAACTCTATTTGAAGCCACTTCAATTTGCCTCAGAGGGGGAAAAATATTGGACTGGATAGTTTTGTGTCATCTGCAAACACTGATACATTACTTACAATACCCTCCCCATAGTCATTAATGAACAAGTTAAATAAAAGTGGACTCATTACCGAATACTTGAACCTTACTCCAAGTAGAGAATGTACCATTAACAAACATCCTCTGTACCCGATCCTGTAGTCAGTTTCCTATCCATGTGCAAACAGCTTCATTAAGCCCAATAGACCTTAGTTTAGAAAGCAGTCGTTTATGGGGCACGGTATCAAACTCTTTGGCAAATTAAAATAGATCATATCTACTGCCCCCCCCACTGTCCAGCATCTTACTTACCTCATCATAAAAAGCAATCAAATTTGTCTGATATGACCTATCCTTCAAAGCCTCATAAAGGCTGGTCTAAAACTGAACTAAGCTCTCTTAGAACTAGGGGGTGTATGCCATCAGGCCATGGCACCTTGTTTAGATTAATTTTTATTAAAGCTTTATGAATCATATCCTGAGTCAGCCACTGACTAGATTGAACTGAGGCATCAGTGCAGCTATGAATTGAGCCAGGGAACTCTGACTCCTCTATTGTATACACTGAAGAAAAGAACTGATTTAGCACATTTGTCTTTTCTGTATCTGTTACAACCATATTGGTAAATGAAAGTCCAATTAGGGGATTAGGTTAAGGCCCTGGCCTAGCCACTCGCCAGTAATATACAATATGAAGAAAATTGATGCCAATGCCTTGTCTGCTACAAATGGGGGGGTTCCCAATCTTTATTCCATGGTGCTCATGACACTTCACAGTGATCAAACATTTCAGGACCAGATGGCCCGCATGGCCCTTCCTCAGTGACCACTCAGTGATCACTGAGGAAGGGCCATGTAGTCCCAAAATGTTTGATCACTGTGAAGTGTCATGAGCACCATGGAATGAAGATTGGGAACCCCCCCCCCCCTCCATTTGTAGCAGACAAGGTATTGGAGTAAATTTTCTTCATACAACCATACTGGTACCATTATTTAATGGAGCAGCACTCTCGACCCACATCTTTTTAATATTAATATACTTAAAAAACTTTTGGGGTTAGTCTTAGCCTTAAGCCGCAATGCGCTCCTCATTTCCTTTCTTTGTCTTCCGGATTGCTGTTTTACAACATTTATTATGGGGTTTATATTCATTAAATGCAGTTTCTGTCCCAACAGACTTGTAGTTTTTAAATGCCTTTCTCTTCTTTCCTATTAACTTCTTTACTTCTATATTAAGCCACACAGAGTGATTTTTAGTGCTTCTACATAAAATGTAATGTATAAAGGCTGGAGTGACTGGATGTGTAACATAATAGCCAGAACACTACTTCCTGCTTTTCAGCTCTCTTGGTTTACACTGACTGGTTACCCTGGTTACCAGGCAGTAACCAATCAGAGACTTGAGGGGGGGCACATGGGTCATATAAGTTGCTTTTGAATCTGAGCTGAATGCTGAGGATCAATTGCAAACTCACTGAACAGATATGTCCTATGTGGCTCCCCTACAGTTATAGAGCTGAAAAAGTTGCTGTCTATTTATGTTACACATCCAGTCACTCCAGCCTTTATACATTAAATTTTTGGCTAACTAACTATATTAGAAACATTTTTATTTTGCACAGCCTATCTATTTACCCAGTTTTTATTTCCACACTGAACTGTTCCTTTAAGGGAATAAATTGAGAACAGTAACACTTTAATATAATTTTAAATGACAGCTATTTCTGTTCTGTGTTTTTAGCTGAAAACATAATGCCCCAATCTATGTTCTGAAGGGCAGCCCTCAAGGCATTAACATTAGCTTTTCTGAAATTCATGGTTTTTGTTGCCCCAGTGTTTATTTGTTTTTTGCATCAGACATTACATTATATAACATTGTGGTATATATTACCCAGGGGTTCAATTATTGCACATTCGCTATATGTTCTGGGTCATTAGATCACTAGATCCAGAACAGCATTTTTTTTCTGGTTGGCTCCTCAACAACCTGTGCCAAAAAATTGTCATGCAAAAAAGTTTATTAACTTGTTCCCTTTAACTGACCTGGCAGTACTGTTGCTCCAGTCAATATTTGGGTAATTAAAATCCCCCATTATCATTACTTTCCCCAAACTAGCAGCCTTTTCTACTTGCATCAGGAGCTTAGCCTCCTCCTCCTCACTTACATTAGGGGGTCTATAGCATACTCCTACAAATAATTTGTTGGACTTTTTACAATTGGTGAAGAGCTCCACTCATAAGACTTGCGCCTCCTCCTTTATATTAGCTTTTAAATCCTTCCTAACAAACAGACATACCCTTCTCATTTTCTATTGCCTCTGTCCCTCTGAAACGAAGTATAGCCGCTGATATTAATGATGCCTTGTCGTGCGACTCATTCAGCCATGTGTTTGCCCATACTTGACAATTCATTGAGGAATTGCTCAGTTTTCCTGGCTTTACTCTCAGATTCTAAGGTGCAGACTTTTCAAAATGTGAGATAAGCGTTTACGACGAAAAACCCACACTTGCTTTCTATTCATTCCCATGGGATGTTTATAAGTGTATTTATCAAATGGTGAACTTTCTCACATTTTGATAAATCTGCCCCTTTGAGACAGATATTACGCCTTTGAAAGGTGGTGAGCATTAATTTCACATTTTGATAAATCTGTTAACTAACAATCGAATTGGGATTTTTTCCCCTGTATTTCTCAAAATCTCAAAAAAACCCACAAAAATCATTAATACTCAAAAGTTGTTGAGTTACTATAGACATCATTGGGAGCTACGCAGATCCTATTAGATCATTAGAATTTTAGAGATTTTCAGATTTTTTTTCATTACGAATTGTCCAAGATTTTTATAGGCTTTAGAAGTATTCACTTTTTTTCCTGATCATACTGGTTATATTTGGATGTCTTAAAAAATTCAATGACAATCATGGTTTTAGAGTTTGTGAGTTTAGTTGTGGTTTCCAAAACCACTAAAATTCAACATTAATAAATAAGTCTCCAAGTCACTTATTACTTAATTTACCATTCTCCATATAGACTTCATATGGAAAGTATGCCCCAATATCTGAATTAGACTAGTTAAATCGCGAGTCTGGACTGCCTAGTCCTTCCAGAACACCTGCTCTCTCTCTATATACAGTCCTATGAAAAAGATTGGGAACCCCTCTCAGCCTGCATAATAATTGACTCCACTTTCAAAAAAAAGATAACAGTGGTATGTCTTTCATTTCCCAGGAACATCTTAATACTGGGGTGCTTTCTGTATATAGATTTTTAGTGAAGCAGTATTCAGTTGTATGAAATTAATTCAAATGTGAAAAACTGGCTGTGCAAAAATGTTGCTAATTTCAATGCATGTAACTGCTTAATACTGATTATTGGCAACACCAACTTGGTTGGATTAGCTCATTAAGCCTTGAACTTCATAGGCAGGTGTGTCCAATCATGAGAAAAGGCAATTAAGGTGGAGAATTGCAAGTTGTGCTTCTGTTTGACTCTCCTCTGAAGAGTGACAGCATGGGATCCTCAAAGCAACTCTCAAAAGATCTGAAAACAAAGATTGTTCAGTATCATAGTTTCAGGGAAGGCTACAAAATGCTATCTCAGAGGTTTAAACTGTCAGTTTCAACTGTAATGAATGTAATAAGTTAATGGAAAGCCACAGGCACAGTTGCTTCAAAACCCAGGTCTGGCATGCCAAGAAAAATACAGGACCAGCATATAGGATTGTGAGAATGCTTACAAACAACCAAAGATCACCTCAAAAGACCTGCAAAAACACCTGCTACCTACTATAAATTTGGTGGAGGTTCCATCATGCTGTGGGGCTGTGTGGCTAGTTCAGGGACTGGGCCCTTGTTAAAGTCAAGGGTCAGATGAATACAACCCAATATCAACAAATATTTCAGGATAATGTTCAAGCATCAGTCACAAAGTTGAAGTTACGCAGGGGTTGGATATTCCAACAAGACAATGATCCTAAAGACACTTCAAAATCTACAAAGGTATTTCTGCAGAGGGAGAAGTACAATATTCTGGATTGGCCAACACAGTCCCTTGTTCTTCCAAAACCTATGGGATTATTTGAAGCAGGCTCTCCATGCTCGGCAGCCATCAAATTTAACTGAACTGGAAAGATTTTTTTTTAAACAAAATCTTTTTATTATTTTTAAGACATTGCATCCATTAATTCACAATTGCTAACCAAACAGTTATGCAATAAGTTTTCAATGAAATGTGACTCGTACAAACATGCAGGTAGTTGTTACTTATGGACACTATTATACATTTAGGGTAAATCACAGTTTGCACATATTATCACATTTTACATAATGTAGTTTCTTTATATACACAAATACTTCCATTTAAACTGGAAAGATTTTGTATGAACGAATGTTCAAAAATACCACCATCCAGAATCCAAACACTCATCAAAGGGCATCAAAGGAGTCATCTAGAGGTTGTTACACTTGCAAAATTTTGCTCAACTAAGTATTGCTGTAATATCTCTGTTGGGGTACCACATTTATGCACTAATCTAATTTTGTTATGAGAGAGAGAGAGAGAGAGAGAGAGAGAGAGAGATGAAAGGGGTGAACTTGATGGACAGTTGTCTTTTTGAAATTCTGATTAATACAGCCCATAATTGCCTTAGTAGCATGGGGTACATTTTTATGTTAAATTGAAAAAAGAGAACTGACATGCTTCTTGCATATTTGTCTTAACCATCAATCTCTTTTTATACTTTACTTGACAGTATATCAAGCATCTGAATAACTTTTAAATTAATCCTCCAGAGAAAAGGGGAATCATATTTTTTCTGTTAATAAGATAAGACTCAAATTCTACAGTCAAAGTTCAGATGATGAACAGTGAAATATTTCTAAATGTTTTTCAAAACACTTATTCAGAATAATGGGAGTGAGTAAATAAATTTGTGTTTATGTAGCTGTAAGACCCTACCTGGAGTTGAACAGGAACTTGGTGTTTATGTGCTGTCTGCATTCCTGCTGCTCTATGTGAGCAGACAGCTAAGGCCCTAGTTCACTCTTTTTGCTATCCTTGTAATGGCAAGTAGGCATGGCTTGATTCACCTGTTTACAATCTGGCCACTGGTGATCTGTGTAAGCCATTAGTTTGGCTATAAAACCTCATACTCTACATTGCCTCATTGCCCAATGTATTTCTATCTCTTGATAGTTCCTCTGTATGATTCATGTCTTATTATATGTTCCTGACCTTGCCTGTTTTTGACCTTTCCTGTCTAGCTGCCTGAATGGAACCTTGTCTGTTATTGACCACTCTTCTGGATGCCAAATCTCTGCACCATCCAGTATGGAAAGCAGAGGAGTCTTTAAAGGGCATGTAAAGCCTAAAATAGAATAAGGCTAGAAATACTGTATTTTGTATAACAAATATAAACATGAACTTACTGCACCACAAGCCTAATCAACAAATAATTTATGCTTTCAAAGTTGGCTACAGGGGCCATCTTGTAACTTTGTTAAACATATTTGCAAGACTAAGACTATTCACATGCTCAGTGTGGTCTGGGCTGCTCATAAACAAAGTTGCTTGAGTTCTGCATGGCTGGGAAGTAAGGCGGGGGTCTCCCCATGCTGTTCATAAGTATGATTGTTTCCCTGCTCAGCAGTTAGGGACCATCTGACAATTCCTATCCACAGCAGTAAATGAAGGGAGAATTTCCCTGCATACAGTTAGGTTTCTTATAAAAACTGTACACATTTTTTAATTAAAGTATATTGGAGATAGGTTTCTGTTTCATTAAAGAAAGTAAAAATGGGATTTTATTTTTTTGCCTTTATGTGCCCTTTAAATCTCAAAACCTATTGATTCACAAAGGAAGAAGGTCATGGGTGGGCTGCATTACACCAAGGGTTTTTTTTACAAAGGAGCCACATTCAAATGTAAAAAGAGTTGGGGAGCAATACAAGAAAAAGGGGGTATGTTTTCCCTTTCAACACTAATGCCATTTGTAATAAAAAAAATATATATATATATATATATATATATATATATATATATATATATATATATTATACTTTCATAGCATTAATTGACTTTCGTGTAGTTTGCAGAATGTTGTTCAGTTAATTCTCTAGTCCAATAAAAAATAAGCAAAAAAATTTACGCAAATTAATCATCCCAAATGCTGTACAATATAGAGAAATTAGACAATATCTTTGCTTTCACAGAGAACAGTGAAATTCAGTAACAATGCTGACCTGAGTAAAGGAGAAAACAGTCTTTAATGGGCAAAAAATACCTTTGAGGGATTATTATTTTTAAGATGTTCCATGCAATACAAACCAATTCATTCTTGTATTTTTCTTTGTATGTGCAATGCAAAACAGCAAAAGGTATGAATGCCCTAGTGAACACTTAAAGTCAGCTTTTCTATACATATTTCATTACTTTTAACCAATGTCTGAAGATGGGTATAACCTTCCTTGCATCTTTTAAATTTAGCTCAGACCTTAGATATAAATTATATACAAACACAGAGACAAACTTGCATTGCAAGAACATTTCTATATAAAAGACATGTTTTATTAGCAATAGTAGAAAACATCTGAAGGAAATTCACTAAGCTTCAAAAGTAAATTTACTTGTCTGTAATGCCACTGTGTAGGAGATTCTTGCAGTTTCATTTAATAGATACAGGTATAATAAAAGTGACAGGCTATTTGTTTTTCCCATCCTTTTCTCATTCTCTTCTCTGAATGTTCATAACTAAATTGAACTCTGAACTGTAAAATCTTGTCAGCGGAAAGCATGGAATAGATGGTGTCACCTGAAAGCTTTTTCATTAATGTTGCTGTGACAGAAGGAAACATTATAAGCGTATGCATAAACAGCCAACAAACCAGTGCAACAATCTTTCTATTCATTAGAAAATGCATGTGTACATTTTTGCAGTTCAGCAATTTTGTTTAGCAGTCTTTTTTGCATATTAGTAGGAAAGGTATACATAATATTCTGTGCTAAACTGGAAGAATTATTTTGTTTCAAGAAACAAACACTAAAACAGTAAGTCTCAGTCACATAAAGTGAATTTGTTTTAATACAGCACCATACTGACCATTGATTTTAAATAACAAGTATATTGTTTCATATCTAGCCAACTGTAATAATTGTTGTTGGGAGCAGCAGCAGCTAATGAAAATATTCAAAATTACAAAACACTTTCACTCTGAGTACTGGAAGTCTTGTAAGTCACCTACATAAGCCTACTCTGCAAAGCAGATTTTTAAAACATAAACATTTCTAATTAATAGGCTTCAATATATCAAAATATGACATAACACCATTTTTTGATTGGATTTTGCAAGAGTTTACTTAACCTCAACCAAGTGATAATTTTAATGTTTGCTAGAAACAACACCTGGCAAATAACTCTGGTAATTAGTGATGGGTGAATTAATTCGTCGGGCACTAATTTGCATAGAATTTCTGCATTTCGCCACCATTGAATAAATTTGCAGACGGAAAAAATGGACACTAATGTTCAAAGAGAAATAAACACAAAAAAACAAATATGGGTACAAATGCTGTATTTTATATACTGGACTTACTGCACCATTTCCACTTAAGAGATCCCATACCTGTATAAAACATAAGGCTTTATCACACAATATATTGCAAAATATGCTCCAAACAACCAATAGTTTGCAAAGGCAAACATCCATCTGAATTCTAAACAAACACACCTTAATTATAGGCTTTTTTAACAAAAATCCAAGTCTTCATTAGAATTAAAAACAATTAAAACATAGTATAAAGATGCACGTCTAAGTTCATGTGAATTTCTATGGCTGATATATTGACCTTTCCAAATAAAGTGCACTGCCTGCAGTTTGTAGAGTCAAGGAGTGCAGTTACAAATAGTAACTAATTCAGTGTTTTCATTTTCCAAGTTGTATTAGACTGTTAAAAACTGTGGTTAAGCTTAGAAAACCATTTAATTTTTAAGACAAATTCACAATGTGTAAATGTGGCTTTATGTATCATGTGACTTAATTGCTTAAGTTAACAGTTATAAGAACATTTCTAAAAATCATATCGGAGCATGCATTTTACATGTTAGAAACAATGACAAACATCATAAATGCTTATGCAGTGGATATTCTGAATAGTTTGCATACACAGTTTGAATACACAGTTTGCATAGCATTTCCCAGTGGCAGCTAGAGATCCCAAAATTCATGTCCTTATTTTGCGTTATTCTGAATGTTTCTTGAAAAACATCCATGCTTAATGTGCAATAGGCATGCTTATTGTTTGATTCCATCTGCAGATGTGCATATTCCATCAATTATAAATGGTGAGAAATGAAGCACATATAGTAAGAATTTGATTTGCAAGGTTTGTGAAAGCCAGTGTGTGGGGTGAGTGGGCCAGACAGCTGGTGAGCGCTAACGGGGGGCAGCAGTGGTTCAGAACACACATTATCACCTTAAAAAACATTAAAATACCTATATATATATATATATATATATATATATATATAGAAGCATAGAAAGATGTCCAAAGATGCTTGGGTGCTCATTTCAAAAAATCAAAATAGTACATCCAAAAAACCGCACTACTCAGGTCTTATACCAATTTAAAATAAAGTATTTTTAATGGTACTGACAAGACACAGGACACATAAATAATTGTATGGAAGCTAGATAAGCTTCACAATGGGTGCACTATAAGCTTTGATCAGAGGTGAGGGATCAACACTCTCTACACGTCACACGGATGTTCTAATCAGAGGTGAGGGGTTAACACTTTCTACACGTCATTTCACGTTGGTGAGGTCACTGGAGGTTCGCGCCAATACTGTTTATTTATTTTGGTGGTTGTATTTGTTTTTTGTGCTTTGAGAAAGGCTGCAGCAGCAGCCGAAATGTCAGTATGTGCCATAAAAAATACTTTATTTTAAATTGGTATAAGACCTGAGTAGTGTGGTTTTTTGGATGTACTATATATATATATATATATATATATATATATATATATATATATATATTATATATATATATATATATATATATATATACACACATACATACACATATTCACTTTTGTTCTTTGAATACCGTAAGTAAATGTTTTAGAAAGTAGAGATACTATGGGGGTGCTAGTACGGAGTAACCAAGGTGGCCGCCCCATCCTAGAGCTCTGCACCATTCTGGTGCTTAACGGGGCACTTTCTTTGGCCATAGGCAGCAGTACAGCCAAGTGTAAGAGGGAAGAGTTACCGGAACATTAGCTTAACCAGCTGTCTCAGCGCAGCACTAATTGACGGAAGGCCTACAACGCGACTCCCCACGTGATTGCAGCCTGCTGACTCTAACACCCGCAAAGGAGAAAAGAAATCCACACCTGTGGGGAACCAGATAAGATACACTTTGCGAGAAGTTACCCACAACAGTACATCTACCTACACGTCTGCCAGTATATCTGGACAGTAAGCCAGCAATATAGACCGCAACCCCACACATTCTAACATTTTAGTGCAATATTACACCAAAGTCCCGCATTACATGGGCTAGAGGATCCCCATACAATCAGAAAGCAGGCGATCAAACAATTGAAAATATCAAAAGCACCTGACCCAGTCAGGTTCTCAGTCCTATATTATAAAACATTTTGCAAAATACTGACACCACATCTAACAAATGCCTTGATCCAAATTCTAGATGGGGGATATTGCGGCAGGGATACACTTCTCGCCCAGGTCATCCCAATTCCCAAACCAGACTCTAAACTACTTGACTGTTCAAACTACAGATCAACATCAATCATGAATATAGATGTCAAACTTTTAGCAACAATTTCAACTTTTAACGACTGAACTCCTTCTTACCGGCTATAATAGATAGGGCTCAAGTTGGTTTTATTCCCAAACAGCAGGGATCAGATAACATCAGGAGAGCTTTAACCTACATTCACGAAATTCAATCAAGACCCATCCCTGGCATGTTGCTTTCTATAGATCTGAGAAAGGCATTTGACTCAATCTCATAGCCATACCTGCATTACATTAGAAAAATGGGGCTTTAAGCACAGGATTTGCCATGTCATTGAAGCTCTATATAACAATCCCCAAGCATACATACTACATAGATCCTTTTTCCCTATTATGTGGCACAAGACAAGGATGTCCCCTGCCCCAATTCTCTTTATCCTAGCCCTAGAGCAACTGGCAGCACTAATTCAAGAAGACACTAATATAAAGGGCTTAAAGATAGGCTCAGACCATCACAAACTATGTATTTTTGCAGATGATATTCTAATGCTTATAACACAAGCACTTACTACACTACCCAATCTCACCAATTTGTTCAATAAGTTTGCAGATCTCTCAGGGTTTAGGATTAATTACGATAAGTCTTACACCCTGAACATTAATCTCCCATCTTCAACAGAGAAACTTATCAAATTAAACTTTGACTTCCAATGCCAACCCCACCATCTTAAATATCTAATAGTCAAAATATCCCCACAGCTACGAGACCTTTACAAAACCAATTATCCCCCCTTCTGGAAAATATTTACAGAAACATTAGAAATATGATCCAAATATGAAATATCATGGATAGTTACATAGTTACATAGTTAAATCTAGTTGAAAAAAGACAAAGTCCATCAAGGTTAACCTCCCAAATGAAACCCAGCATCCATACACACACCCCTCCATACCCTCACATAAATTATTTATACACATATCTAAACTAACTATAGAATTTAGGATCACAATTAGGGATGGGCAAATTTTGCCTTGTTTTGCTGCAGAAATGACCCCCATAGACTTCTATGGCACCATGAGTCAAAAAAATTTCGACCATAGACTTTAATAGGTGTCACCGACATTTCACCGGCGGCAAATTTTTTGCGAAACTAAACGGGTCAAATTCGCCCATCCCAAATCATAATAGCCTTTGATATTATGTCTGTCCAGGAAATAATCAAAGCCATTCTTGAAAGCATCACAACATCACCAGGCAGTGAATTCCCTACCTCACTGTCCTCACTATGAAGAACCACCTAAGTTGCTTCAAATGAACATTCTTCTCCTCTAGTCTGAAGGGGTGGCCTTTTTATGGGTAAAAACTAGGTCCCCTGCTATTTGTCTATAATATCCTCTGATATACTCATGTAATCATTTCCCCTCGCAAGCGCCTTTTTTTCTACAACAACCCCAACCTTAACAGTCTGCCATCATTATTTAAATCTTCCATCACTCAAATTAGTTTTGTTGCACGTCTCTGCACACTTTCTAGTTCATTTATATCCCTCTTAAGGACTTGAGCCCAAAACTGCACTGCACAACACACTGCCATTTAGTGTATAACTTGCATATATATTATTTTTCCATAATGCATAACTTTGCATTTATCAACATCCAACCGCATTTTCCAATTTAGTAATATCAGCAAAAATATAAACAGTACTTTTAATGCCCTCTTCCAGGTCAAGGACCAAGTACAGAGCCCTGCAGAACTCCGCTAACAGCACTGGTCCAATTAGAAAATGTTCCATTTACAACACTGTCTTTTAGCCAGTTCTCTAGCCAGGTACAAATACTATGTTCCAGGCCAACATTCCTTAATTTAAACAGTAACCTTCTGTGTGGCACTGTATCAAATGCTTTAGCAAAGTCTAAATAACATCCACTGCCATCCCAAAATCGAGGTCCTTGCTCACCTTCTCATAAAAACAAATGAAGTTAGTCTGGCAAGATCTATTATGCATAAAACCATGCTGGCACAAACTGATAGTATTATGATTTGCTATGAATTCCAGTATCATATCCTTTATTAAGCCTTTGAAAATCTTTCCTACCACTGATGTCAGACTAACTGGCCTATAGTTTTGAGACTGAGAACAGGATCCCTTTTTGAATATGGCACCACATCAGCAATTCACCAGTCTCTGTGCACCATGCCAGACCTCAATGAATACTGAAAAATTAAGTAAAGAGGTTTAGCAATCACAGAGCTAAGCTCGCTAAGTACCCTGGGATGAATACCATCCGGCCCAAACTTTTGTTTATCTTAACATGTTTTAGTCTCTTTTGCGATCCCTCATATGTGAACCATGCATTATTTGCTGTGTTACTAGAATTAGGACTATTAAGAAGGAAACCTTCATTAACTGTATTTGCCATAATACAGCGGAGGTTACTACATTTGCTTTTGTAATTTGTATTACATTATCTTGAGCTAGTATTAGCCTGTTTTCCTTGTAACAGAGGGACCTCCTTAGCTAGTAAACTGTATGCCCCCTCACTCCTCCCCCATGACCCCTTACTAATCCCACTGCCCCATCTACCCTAGCTTCCCCATAATTCTTTATCTCACCCACCCCCCCTTACCTAGTTTAAACACTCCTCTGACCTCTTAGCCATTCTTTCCCCCAATCCAGTGAACCCCATTCCATTGAGGTGCAATCTGTCAGGACTATATAGGTTGTACCAAAGGGAAAAATCAGCCCAGTGCTAGGAACCCAAATACTTCCTTCCTACACCAAGACTTGAGCCATGCATTTAGCTCCCTAAGCTCCCACTGTCTTCCTAAACTTGAATGTGGCACGGGCAAAATTATTGAAAAAATACATTGGAAGACTTTTTCTTAATCTTAGAGCCTAGACCCCTGAACTCATTCTTTAAAGGGCATGCAAAGGCAAAAAAATAAAATCCAATTTTTACTTTATGTAATGAAAAAAAATCCTATCTTCAATATACTTTAATTAAAAAATGTTTACCATTTTTATAAGAAACCGGACAGTAGGCAGTGAAATTCTCCCTTCATTTACTGCTGTGGATAGGAATTGGCAGAAGGTCTCTAACTGCTCTGCAGGAAAACAATCATACTTATGAACAGCAGGGGGAGCCACTGTGTTAATTCCCAGCCATGCAGAACTAAAGTAGCTTTGTTTGTTTTCCTGAAGAGCAGTCGGCAACTGTGTAGAGATTGGTATTGGACTTTATTTTTGCCTTTACAGTTTCCAACTACAGTTGCAGGGACAAAGATCATGGAGCCAGATTTAAACAGATAAACTGGGATTCTGTTTGGAGGAATATTTTGCTGCAGCCACTGGTTTTGCAGAGTTGGAGAAAGTTTGTATTAAACAATACAAAAACTATAAAATCCACATTAAATTACATGACAACACCGGACCCAGTACAGTCTGCCTATTCTTATTATTAATCAGTCTTGCAGTATTGGTGTCACGGTCGGTACCCAACACCAGAAAAAATGCCAAGCACTCTGGTCTCGGCTCGAGCTTCACCTGTAGTGTGACCACATTTGGGCTCGGGAGGAGCCCTCAGCTACTTGGATGCCACCAGGACTTAAACAAGAGGTGCAAGGCTAGAGGTTCTGGATAGGCAGAGGGGCACGACTGTTAGCAAAATCTTTGGGCAGAAGGTTGTGGTACAAGGTGGATACAGAGGTCAGAATCATCAGGAACAGGCAGGGGTCACAACATGTAGTCAGGATCAGAATCAAGAAGAGAAATAGCAAGCTAACAGCACCAGGAACAAATCCTATAACGGGCAGTGAAAAACTATACAATACATCTTTAAGTATATTTGAAATTCGCGCCATTGCGTGCTGGCGTCAATGCGCCAGCGCACATGCGCCTAGAAATACCTGGGAAGGAGACCTGGGCAGATCCCTGGAGGAGCAAGATTGGCTTAAAATATGGGACTCGGTAGCCCACAGTTCAATCAACACCTCTCTACTCAAAAAATAAAGTCCTATTACACTGGTACTTAGTCCCAGCCAGGTTACATAAAATAAGCAACTGCTATGACCCCCAATGTTTCAGAAGATGTAGAGGGGAGGGCACGGTGTACCATTTATGGTGGCAATCTCCCAAAGTACAAAGATTTTGGACAAGGGTAATCTTCATAAGTCACCAGATCAAGCGCTATTGGGGAACAAAATCCCGATTGTAAACAAATGTTCAAAAATTCTTATCACCCATATCTTCACAGTGACAAAACAAACTACCACCAGTTTGTGGAAATCCCCATTATTACCCATACAGCTACTCAAAAATAAATTGGATTCTGGTCAATGAGAAACTGACTAGTATACTAAAAGATAAATAAAAACAATTCCAAAAAATATGGGACCCATGGGTAAAATGGGTACAACCAGACCCCCCCCTCTATTTAAATAATTAGATATGGGAAGCTTCAAAAAGCAATCAGAACAAAAAACACCGGTATAGATGGACAAGGAAATCCTGCGACTCAGAGAGACATTAAAGGAGGCACTGCACTGACTGATTGTTTTGTGTGTTACAACGATTAAGTTTTGATTTTGGATTTTTACCTTTCTCATGGTTTTCAATCCCAGTTCAGTTGCGGTTTTCTGATATATAGGAGCCAGGAATAAATAGCTGTAAAAATCATACTTATCCTCTCTCTCAACTACCACAACCGGCTCCCTTCTTCACCGCAGTTTAGACTTGGACAGTAAGGGGCCGATTCACTAACTTCGAGTGAAGGAAGGAAGTAAAAAAACTTCAAATATCGAAGTATTTTTTGGGCTACTTCGACCATCGAATGGGCTACTACGACCTAAGACTACTACTTCGAATTGAAGTCCACATAGACTTTCCTAAGTTTTTTTGATCGAAGGATATTCCTTCGATCGTTGGATTTAAATACTTCGAATCGTTCGATTCGATGGATTTAATCATTCGATCGAAGGAATAATCCTTTGATCGTTCGATCGCACTATTTGAGCTAAAATCCTTTGACTTCGATATTCGAAGTCGAAGGATTTTAATTCCCAGTCGAATATCTAGGGTTAATTAACCCTCGATATTCAACCCTTTGTGAATCGGCCCCTAAGAGTACCAAGTCGAAGATACCCAGTATATTAAACTAACCCAAGCATGCCTCTTAATTTCAAAATAGAAACCATGCAAATTGCAAGTCAGACGTCTGCAATAGACAGACACTGACTGTTACCTCTTTCATCCTATTTTTTCCATTTATAGTCCCTATATTCCTTTTGCATCCATCCTTCACATTCCTGTTTCTTTCTCTAATAATGGACACAGAAATTGTTTATATGAATATACATTTTTTATTGTTTTTATGCAGAAATGTATAAGAATACATGTTTACCACTAATTCTTGTAATGTAACTGGTTATCATCAATCAAAACCTTTAAAACAAAAAAAATATAGAAAGTAGAGATACTACAGATGACACATTTTACAATGCACTGCTCTTCTCATAGAATAGATGCTTTATATATAGTTCATCATATGAATTTAACAAGTGTTAAAGTGTAAAAACAATAAAATGTTTTCTGGCTTTACGAGACATTCTTGCAAAGACAAGTACACCCCAAAGCACTATTAGTATCAATGACAAGAGTTCCAGGCAATGCATATATACAAACTGCGTAGGATCATAATGTGCCAATCTTAGTACTGTTAAAAGATGTGAATAAAAAGTCTCCTTGGTGGTATATTACCTACACTAAATTTACATCAATTCTATCATCTGAAATAGGTTCAATTCATCATTTAATTGAAAAGGTCCCATTATGCTAATGTCTTGAAAATCACTTTCTGCTGTTTCTGGAGGTTGAAAGCGATATAAATTTTTATGTTACAACCAGGCATCTCGGCATCACTATGTCATAGTGCCAAGGGTTTAATAAGTCTAATTGAAGCAATGATATTTAAGGGTAATTTTGAAGGTCTTAACAATGACAGAGTCCAATATAATAGATGTCTAACTAAATAGAAAAGTGATTTATTATCAGTTCTAAACAATGTTTAAAAGATTCAGTAGAGCAAATATAACTCAATAAATGGGCATGCAGAATTTTGTAGTATTGTTTCCTGAAGGGGTAATATCATCTGAAAAGTGAAAAGTCAAGCTGATAGAATGAGACTATTACAACAATACAGTAAAAGACAAAAAAATTGTGTGTGCATGTATATATATATATATATATATATATATATATATATATATATATAGAGAGAGAGAGAGAGAGAGAGAGAGAG
This sequence comes from Xenopus laevis, assembly GCF_017654675.1. Taxonomy (NCBI): domain Eukaryota; kingdom Metazoa; phylum Chordata; class Amphibia; order Anura; family Pipidae; genus Xenopus; species Xenopus laevis. The sequence continues at coordinate 45,206,806 of NC_054380.1, forward strand.
AGAGAGAGAGAGAGAGAGAGAGAGAGAGAGAGAGAGAGAGAGAGAGAGGCATAAGGATCGCACAACCTCGTGTCCATATTCACCCTGGGTGCCAGTCAAAATATATATAGTAAAAATGCAGCGGACGACGGCACTCCTAGGAATTTGACCAAAACAACCGTGTTATGAATCAAAGGTGAGGTTTAATAGATCCTACGTTTCGGTTCCTAACCGGAACCTTCGTCAGGGAGGTTGTTTCCCTGACGAAGGTTCCGGTTAGGAACCGAAACGTAGGATCTATTAAACTTCACCTTTGATTCATAACACGGTTGTTTTGGTCAAATTCCTAGGAGTGCCGTCGTCCGCTGCATTTTTACTATATATATATATATATATATATATATATATATATATATATATATATATATATATATATATATATATATATATATATATATATATATGCATAAAAGGGAATAGATATTTTTTGATAATCCTAACAAAAATTGGAGTGCTGGTCCCTTTTAAGCATTTGTACACACGAATTTGGCCAAGCACCCGTTAAGTGAAATTTAGTGAGAGAGTGCGGTACCTTGAATTACTATTATGATATTATTATACTTTTATGAATTACTATATATGAATTTTTTTATTGTCAATGCCCTCAAGGCGCAACTAACGTTTTGGCTGCCTTCACAGCCTTTTTTAAAGTGCAAACACCAACAAAGCCACCTTCTTAAATACACATATTGGCGGGAGCCTAGCGTGACGTGTCTGGAGGAGTGACGTAATCACTAAATAAAAATAAAACTTTAAACGGGGTCCTGTTTACAAAGCCATATAACATAAATGCTTCACTGTGATCTGCGGCCCCAAGGGTCCATACTCTGTTCACGTTTTATTGATGTATTGTTTATACACAGTGATTACGTCACTCCTCCAGACACGTCACACTAGGCTCCCTCCAATATGTGTATTTAAGATGGTGGATGGTGGCTATGTTGGTGTTTGCACTTTGAGAAAGGCTGTGGAGGCAGCCAAAACATTAGTTTCACCTTGAGGGCATTGACAATAAAAAAATTCAGATTTTTTTCTGCTAAGACCTGTGAGTGTGACTTCTTACTATGATTATTACTACTGATTATGTGGTTGTCACCCAGGCAAAATATACTGAACAATCGTGAGTGCTGGTAATCCATCTTCTACACATATATATAGGGATGCACCGAATCCAGGATTTGGTTTGGGATTCAGCCAGGATTCGGCCTTTTTCAGAAGGATTCGGATTTGGCCGGATCCTTCTGCCTGGCCAAATCTGAATCCTAATTTGCATATGCAAATTAGTGGTGGGAGGGAAATTGCTTGACTTTTTGTCACAAAACAAGGAAGTAAAACCAATTTTCAACTTTCAACCCCTAATTTGCATATGCAAATTAGGATTCGGATTCGGTTCAGTATTCGGCCAAATCTTTTGCGAAGGATTCGGGGTTCAGCCAAATCCAAAATAGTGGATTCGGTGCATCCTTTGAGAAAGGCCTCTGAAGAGGTCGAAACGTCAGTCTCCTTTGTGAATAAATTTTTTTTATGTTTTCCTAAGTCCTGAGAGTGCAGACCTTATTTTGTATGATATATATATATATATATATATATATATATATATATATATATATATATATATATATATATATATATATATATATATATATATATATATATATATAACCATGAAGAACATGGAGCACTCATGGGACTTCATTTATGTGCGAAACTTTAATGGTGTAAGTCAATGTTTCAGTCCTTCAGTCCAGACCTTATTCAAGATTTCACAAACAGTTCCCCAAACCATAACAAATGAAATAGTCAGTAATGACTAAAAACTTCCATCTAAAACCCACCTCCATGACATTTGTGTGAGGTTACATCACCTTGTGTGGATCATTAATTATGATTGATATTATGCTGGAATTAGCCCTAAAATCGGACTATTTCTGGCTTTTTGGGCAAAAATCCGAAATATTCAGACTTTTCAGAAATGAACAATTTGGGAAAAAAAATCAGAAAAAATGATACAATTCGGATTTTCGCTTGATTTTATTGAGTGTTTCCCCGATCCCATTAAATCATGCTTTTGTAATAATAAATAAGGTCAAATCGTGGTTTCTAGTTTGGTCTGACTTTATTTAACAAAATACTTTTTGATAAATTAGGCCCTTAAAGTGCAGCAAAGTAAAATGAGCGGTATATTAAATCATAAAACACATGGCCAAGGAAAAGGAAAAAGAAAACAGAGTAGAATATAGTCAAACAAATATAGATAAGGAGAGTTAAGAGGAGGAATTAAGTTACCACCACATACAGAACCTTCAGCACAGCCAAAGGTTAGCAGAGTGACAGCATATGTAACACAACAGTGTCGTGCGGTTATCCTAGGAACCCAAATATTTGAATAGCCTCAATAAACTAAATGGCCACAAGGGCAAAGAGCAGCACTATACCTGGTGTCGCAAGTATATTTATCATGATACTCATGCTGGACATCCGGTCACTCCAGCCTTTATGCATTACATTTTTGGCTAACTAATTATTTGCACAGCCTATTTATCCAATTTTTATTTTTACACTGAACAGTTCTTTTAAAAATGTATGGTTTAAACAGAAAAAAGTAGCTTATAACCTATGACACAAAATTTGCTCCCCACTCTTACATTACTATTACTGTACATCAAAGGTAGGTCAGTCCCAATGTCTGATAGATGGATGGCAACTGTATATGATAACTAACTGGAATTTAAAAATTATAGAGGCCCTAGTACCAGATAATCATTAAGTTATTTCTCAAGAAAATAGAAGACAGACAAACAATGTCAATCTTACTTCTAAACTATCAATTTAAGAATATTTTCAAGGTAATTTATTTTTTTGTATGTAATTCATGTGATGCCTTCTTTAATAGTACATTCACTGTCTGAAGCAGGGATCCCCAACCTTTTTTACCTATGAGCCACATTCAGATGCAAAAAGAGTTGGGGAGCCAGGAATTAAAAAATAGGAACAAGCTTTGAGATCGCTGATAGCAACATCCAAGGGATTGGTGAGCAACGTGCTGGCAGCAAGGCGGCTCAGTTGGTAACACAAGTGTGGGTGTGTTTCCTCAGGGTATTCTGGTTTCCTCCTACACTCCAAAAACATACAGACAGTTTGATTGGCTCCTGATTTAATTGACCATAGTGTGTGTGAATGGGATAGGGGCCAGTCTGTAAATTCACTGGTGCAGCAATAGAAATTAGAATAGAATGGTACATAAGCTCTGTAAAAAAACTGCAGAAACCTGTTAGCTCTATATATAGTAAATGCTAGTAAATAATTAAAAATAATAAGTTAATAAAAAATAAAATGCATTCATTCAACACATGATATGTTCCAGATTTTCCATTTTATGGGTGTAAATGTAGTTTAATTATTTTAATAAAGTAATCATAAGTTTTAGTTAGTTCATTTACAGTATGTTCCAAAATTGATTTATTTCGTTAGACATGGTGCAAAATGTTATTATCTATTATCTGTTATTTTTCTATCTATATCTACAGTATCTATCTATCTATCATCTATCTATCTATCTATCTATCTATCTATCTATCTATCTATCTATCTATCTATCTATCTCTCTCTCTCTCTCTCTCTCTCTCTCTCTCTATCTATCCATTCATCTATCTATCTATCTATCTATCTATCTATCTATCTATCTATCTATCTATCTATCTATCTATCTATCTATCTATCTATCTATTATCTATTTATCTATCTGTTTGCTGCTGTTGTAGATATGCAGCAATACAGTAATCCACACGTTTGTGCAGATGAACAGAATCTTAATTCTTCGAAAATAATCAACATGTTAAAGTAACATCTAAAGTTTTATGCTGTTAAAAATGTCCTCTTTCCAAATAGCGTGAGAGTTTTTGTTAAAAAAATAAAGTGAAAACCATTTTCTCTAATTACTTGTATCTGCATATTTACAATAAACTAATAAGTAATTAGTTCATGCAAATGTAATATCATTCTTTGTACACTTGGGGGGTTATTTATTAAAGTCCAAATGCTAAAAACGTGAAAAATTCAAGGTTTTTTTTTTACTATAAAATCCGAATTTTTAGTGGAAAAAAACCTAAACTTTTTCAAGATTTATTATATTCCGAGGCTACAAAAATTCGAGGTTGTATATATATTAAGCCCCGAAAATCTGAGTATTTCTTGTTTTCTGAAAAATTCGGACTTTTCAGAAAGAAGCCCGAAAAAAACTAGCGATTTGGGAAAAAAATCCAAATTGTATAGTTCGGTTTTTCTCTCAATTTCATCAAATAAAAAATACATAAGGTCAAATTGTGGATTCTAGTTTGGTCAGACTATTTTATTTGAAAAAAATCTGATAAATTAGGATTCTGATAAATAACCCCCTTAATTATAAAAGAATGTTTTTTTCATAAAGCCATACCAGATAAGCAAAAATAAATAAATAAATAAATAAAATACATCTTTATTGCAGGAAATTCAAAACTTGCTAAGGTGCACAGAAAAAAATACCTTTCTTACTCGGTTGCTTTGCCAACTCAGTAAATCAGAAAAATGTTATCATCTCATGAAAGTAATTTTGATTAAATGAATAGCTTGCTCTAAAACATTCTGTTCTCTGACACATTAAATACAAAATCGGTCATGGGCAAAAGTCACTGCTTAATACTGTGCTCGGGTTGTGTGATTTACTTGTTAAACAGTAGCAGAAGTTCATGTCCCAAAGCATAAACATAGAGACTTCACTATGCTGGAGGCTTTTGTTTATGGATCAGTGATTTTATTTTGATATATGCCTCAACTAAAATCAAACAACTGTGGTGGATTTAATGTTGAGGAGGTATGCATAATGTAATGCTGTCTAGAATTCAGAAGAAGAAAGAAGACGTACTTTAAGCTGGAAATGATTTACTAGTGACAAATACAGTTTTGTTAACACTTTCATGCTGCAAAGCAATAGATATCCGGGATTTAGTATAATTTAATCTATCTTGAAAATCTAGAAATCTAATTTAAGGGGGTTATTTATCAAAGTCTGAATTTATCTCAATATTTTCTGCTAAAAAACTCCCATCAAATCCACTCCGTTTTTTTTACGCTTATGTATTATTACATTTTCCCAACAATTTGCTTTGCGGGAAAAAAATCAGGTTTTCGCGATTTTTTAAGATTTTACATACGATTTTTTTGTATTTTTCACCCGAAAACTTTTTCGAATTCTTATGCTTTTTGCCAGAAAACTTCAGGGTATTGCATGAAACCCAGCGCACATCAAAAAAATCATTGGGACTTCTCCCATTGACTTATATGCAACCTCGACAGGTCTGAGATGCCGGATTTTCGGATTCGGACTTTTCCATCCTCGGGGTTTAATAAATTCCGAAAAATTCATGATTTTTTAAAAGTCCAATTTTATTAAAACAAATCACACATTTTTTGTGATTTTTGTATTCAGAGTAAATAATCCCCTAAATGTCATACCAACAATGTTTATTTAAACAAATCAGTTATGACCTCTAATATTTTTTACAATTAAAATTCATTCAACCTTTATTTCTTGTTAGTGATTACAAGGCAGAAATGATTTTAAGATTTCTTTAAAAGGATAAGAATTTGAATTTCGAGATTGATCATACTCTGGCCCTTTAAGAACTCGAAATTTGACTATTCACCACCTTAAACCTGGCAAATTGCTGTATAAGTCAATGGGAGAGGTCCAGGGATCAATTTGGTGATGTTTGCAGCCTTCCTGACATTCGAGTTTTTTTCGGAGAAAAAAAACTCAAATTGAGTTTTTATAATTCGATTTGAGTTTTTCTAATTTGAATTGAATTTGATTTGAGTTTTCAGGTCGATTCAATTCATCCAGGCTGAAAAAAAAAAGATTTTATTAATACATTTCGATTGGTCGAATGGGAGTTTTAAAAAACATGAATTCTAAATTCAACCCATGATAAATGTGCCTCTAAATGTACAATCCTGCACATTACTTAACATCTCTCTGATGCTCTATAAAGTGATGTTTAAGCAAAATGTTTGCTTGAATTTTATTATCCATTGTCCTATTCTGATACTAAGTTGATATTTACTTTTCCACTATATGGAAATTCAAGGCAACTGTATTTAATACACAAGACTAGACCCTGATGACATAGTGTAAAGATCTTAGTGTAAGGAGACAAATTATATCAATCATCTACTTATTATGATTATCTATCTTACAATATCAATATACTGTATATATACAGTATATACATTATATCAGTAAATATTGTAATTTTCAGTAAATATTGCCAACATCCTTGGGCCACCATTTTGTGATGATCTGTGTGATCCCTCAGAGATCACCCAGACAGGAAATAATGCAGATATAACTGTAAGAAGGAGTATCTAGCATGCATGTGTGCTCTTGGTTTGTGTTGTAGCACAGTGAATTATTAAAGCCAGGGAAGGCCCTTAGTATTCCAAATTATACTTTTCTATTATTCAATAACAAATACAACAAAAACCTATTTATTTTTTGCATAAAAATTGTTTATTTAGATGAAGCAGGATGTTACATATTGACTGTTTTATGAGACCTAAGATGCTCAGGGGGATAATTTCCCTATGTGTGCTGTGTGACTATGATAAAAAAGGAAATAGGAGCTTTAAAATGCCTTTATGTCACAAACTCAACTATAATATCTTATATCTTTTTTTTATCACAGTAGGGGGTGCATTATCACTTATAAAAAAAACTGCATCTTATTTTAATATATAATATTCTTGGGAGCATAGAAGTAAGTTTGGCTATACTGAGAGGTAGCACCTGCAACTTTCTACATTTATTTTAAAACATGATTTTGCTCCTAAAAACTTTTTTTTTCAAGGTTGTAATATTCATGGCTAGCTCCCCTAAGCCTTTGGACACCTGCTAGTTAAAGTCATTATGGGGCACATTTACTAAGGGTCAAAGTGAATTTTCGAATTAAAAAACGTTGAATTTCGAAGTCATTTTTGGGTACTTCGAACATCGAATAGGCCAAATTCGACTTTGATTCGAATTGAAAATAGTTCACAAATTTGACCATTCAAAATCGAAAGTACTGTCTCTTTAAAAAACTTCGACACTTCGCCACCTTAAACCTGCCGAATTGCTATGTTAGCCTAGGGGACCTCCTAGAATCTATAGCCACTATTTGGCTAAGTTTTGAGAAGTCGAAGAATTTTTTTTGTAAAACCGTACAATTGTACAATTGTACAATTAAATCATACAAACGTACGATTCGAAGTATGATCGTACGATCGTACAATCTTAAAAATCCTTCGACTTTGACTTTGAATGTCGGACTACCCTATTCGATGGTCGAATTTCGAAGTTTTTTTCACTTCGAAATTCAACACTTGATAAATCTGCCCCTATGTGTATATAAGTAAAATGCTTCTGAAGTAAAAAACAAAAAATCAAAAACTCCAAATACAACTCATTTCACTAATATATATGACTTCAGGTGAAACCTTTACCTGTCAAATAAAAAGTGATCTATAGAGTAAAACATAGCAAATGCAACATCAAACAGTTCTCAAGTAAATGTTCCTCCCACGTCAACTAAGTACCAAATCTTTAAAGAGAAAAAGTATAAGGCATTAAATAAATGTTAATACTGACATGAAAATTGCAGATCAATAGAAGCTGTGAGCACTTTGGCTACAATTTTACCTGTCAAATAAATACAAGGGGACAAAAGCACTCTAAGATTTCCAACTTTTCATATCTTTAAGTAACTTTACATTTTCTCCAATAAGCACAAGTAATATAGCAATTCAGAGTGCTTATAAGGCTATATCTGGGACATGTGCAAAAGTGCCTTGGCCAACAAGTACACAAAGTTGACAATAAAGAAATGTTATTGCTAGCCCTCACTGAATTAATCATGGTATCTTTTGTTGACTTCCCTTATATACAGTACAGCCTACTTTAGCATGTTTTCATGCAAACATTTTTTTTTGAAGAGTAGGCACAATCCCCTACATGTAATAAAAGGCACTAAGTTTGCCCAGGAGCAGTAACCAGTAGCAACCAATAAGATGTTTGCTTTTAAACATGTGACCTGGAAATTCTACCTGTTGATTGGTTGCTATAGGTTACTGCCCCTGGGCAAACTTAGTGCCTTTAATTACATAACCCCATTGGTGGCACTTGACTGGGTGCTGATAGCACCGGATATACTTTAAATATTTGTCTGTGATGTAATTTGGCACGATGTAAAGAGTCAGTTATGCCTCTTGCTTATTAGAAGTAAGACTGATCTTGCTGTGGCTGCCTGGCAGTGATGGGCACACTTTTTTGCCAGCCATGGATTCACTGTGAAATTCCACCATCTGCGTTTGTTTTCATGAAACTACTGCAAAAAATTGCTGCGTTAAAAAAGTTGCAAAACAAAAAAAGCCAACACAAAAAAACCCACCCATTGACTTTAATGCATTTGGACAAAAAAGTCGCCTTAAGAAAAAAATGCCCACTGATTTTAATGCATTTAGAGCAAAACATTTTTTGCATGCCTCAAAAAATTGTTGTGCGCATCAATTGATGCTCTGAAATAGTTTTTTGACGGCAATTGTCTTGAATGCATTTTGCACATTTTTCTCTGTTTCGCAAATTTTTTAACACTTTCACAAATGTTTCTCAAAGTTAAACGGGACAAATTCGCTCATCGCTACTGCCGGGTACTATAAGTGACGAGTTACGTGTAGATGGCAAGGAGTTTCTATGAAACTTACATCACTGATTGTTTCAACAGTTTCTTTGCTTCACAAACTGCATCAAGAAAATCTTATGTGTAGCGGAACCCAATATTCCTGACCCCGCTCCTATTATCGAACACAAAATTGGTCTTCTGTTACCAAGCAAAAAATGTTGTAGAAAACTTATACAGGTTCTCATGGAGAAGGTAAAAAGAAAACTGTACCAGTTAGATTCTTTCAGTGGAGCTTTCCTGACTAGTGAATATTATAGATATATAGTTAGCCATATATTTATTTTCAGTATGGCAAATAGGGATGTCGCGGACTGTTCGCCCGCGAACTAATTCGCGCGAACATCGACTATTCGCGTTCGGCGAATGTTCGCGAACGTCGCGCGACGTTCGCCAATTTGGGTTCGCCTTAGCTGGCGCTTATTTTTGCCCTCTCACCCCAGACCAGCAGATACATGGCAGCCAATCAGGAAGCTCTCCCTCCTGGACCACCCCCACACCCCCTGGACCACTCCCCTTCCATATATAAACTGAAGCCCTGCAGCGTTTTTTCATTCTGCCTGTGTGTGCTTGGAAGAGCTAGTGTAGGGAGAGAGCTGTTAGTGATTTGAGGGACAGTTGATAGTAACTTTGCTGGCTAGTAATCTACTTGATACTGCTCTGTATTGTAGGGACAGAACTCTGCAGGGATTTGAGGGACATTTTAGGTTAGGTAGCTTTGCTGGCTAGTAATCTACCTTCTACTGCAGTGCTCTGTATGTAGCTGCTGTGGGCAGCTGTCTGTCCTGCTGCTGATCTCTCATCTGCATCTGTTCTTCAAACAACTGCCACCTAGCTGTCTAAATATCAATAATAATACCGTCTCCAGAAACACCACCCGAGTGACGTTTTTCAAGCAGCAATAATATATTCCGTATCCAACGGCTGTAGTGTATACGTTGCCCTTGCAGGCATTATTTGCCCAGTCTTTAACCAAGTGCCACCTAGCTGTGTGAGCTTTTTCACATTCCGTGTCCAGAAACATCACCTGAGTGACGTAGTGTGATTTCTGCCCTTTACAGCACAAAACGCAGCGCTGTGTCAACAATGGATTTTTCAGATACATTTTTGCCCTTGATCCCCCTCTGGCATGCCACTGTCCAGGTCGTTGCACCCTTTAAACAACTTTAAAATCATTTTTCTGGCCAGAAATGTCTTTTCTAGCTTTTAAAATTCGCCTTCCCATTGAAGTCTATGGGGTTCGCGACGTTCGCGAACTATTCGCATGTTTTGTCGCAAGTTCGCGAATATGTTCGCGAACATTTTTTCCGCCGTTCGCTACATCCCTAATGGCAAATAATGACACACCATTTTTCAGTATACAATGTACTGCATAAACTGTCCATATGTGTTCAATTGTAGATTCTTATAGTCTGCTAATACAGTACCCTGTCAGAAGCCACATGCCAAGGCCTTGTATTTTAAAATGCATATATCAAAATAGATAAAAGAAATAGTAATATAATATAACAAAGAAATTCATTGGCTTCATAGATATTTGGACTAATGACAGCTCATACTTATCAATTTGCATAAATTAAAAAAATCCAACACTCCGCTGTCCCTGTGACAGAGTCCCTTCAACATGTCAATGTTGTATTTACAAGCCGCCTATTAAATAACGTCATTAAAACCCTAATATTTTACTACACGTGTTTTCTGTTGGTCTGGGGGGAGCCGCTTACCTTCAACATTCCCCATGGTGACCTGCCTAGTGTCAGTTATCTAGATGAGGTTAGTAATACCAAATGTTATTGGAGTTGTATTGTGTGACAGAGAAATGCTCACAGATGTACTCTCGCTTTGTCGGCCCTGCGCCCTCACTACCTTCTCTGCAAAGGCCACTTTTACCACAACTCCCAATCACACAACCCTTCACTCACACAGAAGCAGCATATAAAGATGAACAGAAAGGTATCCCCTTGTGAGGGACTCCTGGGCGGTGGACACTAAAACTTGGAAATTCCCACAACATGTTAATTAACCCTCGATATTCAACCATCGAAGTAAAATCCTTCGACTTCGAATATCGAAGTCGAAGGATTTACCGCATTTAGTTTGATCGAGCGATTAAATCCTTTGAATCGAACGATTTGAAGGATTTTAATCCATCGATCGAACGATTTTCCTTGCTTGGAAATTGCTTAGAAAGCCTATGGGGAAGGTCCCCATAGGCTGACATTGGTGCTCGGTAGGTTTTAGGTGGCGAAGTAGGTAGTCAAAGTTTTTTTTAAAGTGACAGTACTTCGACTATCGAATGGTCGAATAGACTAATGATTTTTAGTTTGAATCGTTCGATTCGAAGTCGAAGTCTTAGTCGAAGGTCGAAATAGCCAATTCGTTGGTCGAAGTAGCCAAAAAAACTTCGAAATTCAAAGTATTTTTCATTCTAATCCTTCACTCGAGCTAAGTAAATGTGCCACCAAGTATTGAGGCGGGCCAGTGCCAGATGGGGGATTCTAACCTTCACCTTGCTCCTAGGCTTTAGAGTCCGACCCCAAATGCCACTTCTGGTCCATGACCAGAAACGGGACACGTGCTGTGAAACTACCTTGTAGATTGTTTGTAATTTATTTGGTGGTGCAACACACACATGGGGAAACTTTCAACAAAGAAAAATACTCACCCGAGGGATGTTACACCCAACTTCTGGTATTAAGAACTGTAGGGGTTCCTGACCACTTTGACCTGCGATGCCCTTGGAGTACCTTCCTTGGGACCTCAAGCTCTCTGGGGACAAGGATTACAGCACACAGAGTGATACAGAATACTTGTCCATTTATTGCTTTGTGCAGCAGGGTAGCCCAGAGGGGCATATACCCTCAAAAGCCTTTCTGGCCTACATGCAGACTAAAACAGAAAAACAGGATAAGCTACAGACAAAAATAACACAGGTGTCATATTTGTGATTACATATGTAGTTCGGTTATGCATGCAAGTCACTTATTAATTGCAAAAATATGTCAGATAATATTGTACAATGTCCATAACCATGTAGCCTGAAGGGTTGTCTTACCTTGCAATAAGCAGTTTCTAACACCTATTTATGCATCCTATTGATTATGCATATCCCTTCAGTGTACAACAATAAGGGGCATATTTATCAAGGGTCGACTTTGGAATTAAAAAACTTTGAAATTGGAATTCAAAACGACCAACCGAAATGAAGTTGAAGTTTTTTTTTGGTCGAATAGGTCAGTTTTCGTTCAAATAGATCCGTATTTGGCCGAATTCGAATTGTGCGAATCGAAGGAATATCGCAATCGATCGAATTCGATTCAAAGTTTTTCCCAAAAAAAATTTTGATTTTTCAAAGTCCACCAATTGACTCCAAATAGGCTATAGGAGGTCCCCCATAGGCTTAAATAACAATTCAGCAGGTTTTAGATGGCGAATGGTCGAAGTTGAATTTTTAAAGAGACAGTACATGATAAATTTCGATATTCGAATTTTTGACTATTCTGTAGTCGAAGTACACAAAAAATAGCTTGAAATTCGAATTTTTTTCATTCGAAAATTCACCTCGACCTTTGATAAATCTGCCCCCAAGTATCAGTTATAATCATGTTAACAGCACTGGAAAATATGCTAAATGTGAATACAAATGACTTCATTCAATTTAACTTGTATGCAATCCAAATCATTATAATCCAAATCATTTCTCCAAAATATGACTAAATTATTTTTGAAAAATCAAGGCCATAAATCTAAGAAAACACACAGTTAATTTTCTTTAAAGAAAATAGCAATAACTAAGAATAAGGTGATTTTTTATATTAGAAAATACACAAAGATCTTTTCGCTCAACAATATATACTGTACATAGTTTTTTTCTACTCTGTATTCTTTTTGGCTATTGCATACCCTTGTATACTGTAATGTGTTCTTGCAAAGTGTGAACAAAGTGCAGTAACCCTTTTTAGAACTAGAGAAATAAGTAAAAAACTGAATTACACTGCCTCATGCAAGCACAAAACAAAGTCATAGTGCTTGAGTTAGCTATGTAATACCATAAGCATGCATAATACAAAATCAAACGTGTCCTTTTCACTGAAACCTTTTATCTAAAGATCAAAATGTTTTCTATCATTCTAAAAAGAGGCAACAGTTTGTCTTGTGCCAGGGTTTAGTATATGTTTTAAACAAATAAAATAGTCATAAAATATAGTATGTGAGTAAAATAGAAAGAAAATATTAATATAAAAATGTATTTTGGTAAAAAAAAAGGCATCTGAATATTTATTTATTGCAGAGATTGATTTCATGCTATGTTTTTCATAGGACTATTGCACATACTCTGTGGGGTCAGGGTTAAAATTCAGAGGCTCATCTGTAGCTAATTCATTATTGTCTATGTTATAATGTTTGCGCCAAAATAATTCAACTTCAACATACTGCTAACGAGCATCTAGCTTGAGTTACAAAATGTTAGATTTCTCAATAACCTCAATCAAACATCTTTTTAAGGGCACCTGTCAGCTGAAATAGCCTCCCCCACCAGAGGTGGTAATAGATCCTGCACTCTGATTAAGGGAAACAAAACTTTTTTTTAAAAAAATTGCCCCTGCTAGTGCTACACTGGGAGTGAGCATGCACATGCGTATAAGGTGCCTATGTCAGATGCACATTACAGGCTTGCGCACTACACAACTTGGCAGCTCCCACAGGGAGCACAAGGAAGGTATATATATAATCCCTCCATTCTACTATGTAATCTGGTGGTAGAGCTGATGAGGAGGGTAACATCTCTCTTTTGCTTTTGTCCCATGAAAAGACTGTATTGAACATGGACTAATCTAATGAAAGAAGGGGCTGAAAGAAGATCCACGGTTAGACTGGGCCAGCAGGGCCACCAGAGAAAACTGGTGGGCTGGGGCAGGGACAGGTGTGGGGGGCCCAGTTTGACTCTAATTACCCACATATAAGTTCAAGATAATGTTTTAGGTAGCACAATGGTGTGACTTTCTGAGAATTTTCTTTAAAGAGCTGCACAGATAGGCCCTCACTTTTTTAGACATTAAATTATACATTATAATGTTGCAAGGATTGAAGGACAGGAGCCAATGTACTGTATAACTTTAAGTTTTAATACAGAAAAATGTGCACACACCTCTGCAAAGGGATATAACAAGGCAACAAAACAAGTCCGATTTCAGACCAAAGGCTTTCGCCGGCGACTGCGACCAACTACTAGGGATGTAGCGAACTGCCGATTTGGTGTTCGCGAACGCCGTTCGCGAACACCGGCAAAAAATGCGAACGTTCGCGAACTTCGAACACCCGCTAAAATCGTTCGATTCGAACGATCGAAGGATTTTAATCGTTCGATCGAACGATTTTCATTCGAATCGAACGATCGAAGCATTCGATCGAATGCTTACAATCGTTCGAACGAATGGAAATCGTTCGATTTTTAGCGGTCGAAGGAATTCGAATGGTCGAATGGTCGAACGATTTGTATTCGAATCGAACGCGAACGCAAAATGCGAACGTCGCGCGACGTTCGCGAACATTTGGCGGACGCGAACGGTCGAAGTTCGCCGGCGAACAGTTCGCTACATCCCTACCAACTACTTACCTGCAGGGACGGACAGAGCCAGACATCCCCTCCACACAACGGTGAGTAGCCTTACAGGAGGATTTGTGCCTGGAATGCAACAGGGGAGTTTCTAACAAAAATTTGTAAGTCAGCCTACCCTGTTGCAGTGCAAGCACTCTGTACAATTGCAGCTGTGATTTTTTCCATATTAACACATTTGGAGAACAGATATAAGCAAGTTATCATTATAAACAATGACAACAAAGTGCAAAGCTATTAAGAGGAACATTGATTGCATAGTCTTTTATAGTAAATACTGAGTTTAGAAATGTGAATGTGTGTTAATTAGTTTAATTGAAGCTATACAGTTGTACAATTAACTGTGTGGCCTAAGTCAGTTTCCATTAACATATAGATTTGATTTCAAATCTGTCCTGAGTTGATAATCAAATGCATTTCATTATGCTTTATGTATTATTTTCTAAAGTTTTCTAGTTTCTCGTGTAGACCTTGCTGGAATTATCTTCAGACAACTCAGCCCTCTTACGAAGCTAGAAAAGTACATTTGACTTAGAACACAATGGTAAACTGGTAAAACTATAAATATTTCCTAATCCTAATGACTCTCATTTGTCCATAAAATTGACAGTGGTATCTTCTCTAAGGTGAAAGGAGAACAGGATTTTAATAAATGTTTGGTATGAACATTTTTATTTACTTATTAATAGACAGGAATAGCTGAATTTACCTGGGATACAGGAGCTGTTGTAGATAACTTTAAAGGCATGAATCATATAGGTTATTGGACTTTTGGAATTTTTGGTCTGGTACAAAAAGTTCAGTATTTAGAAAGGGTCCTAGTACAAATGTTATAACTAAGAAGACATACAGATTAATATTTCTATACCACCACAATTCTGATTTTTGTTCAATGTTTTCCTCCTGTTTAAAAACATGCATACATAATAAAATTACTGGGGCATTTGTGAAGGAACCACAAGTGTGGTGCTCTAAAAAGAAAGCAATAGAGAGGGCATAATGACAAAATCTATTAAAGTATTGCATCAAAACATTCTCCTACACTTCCACATGGTTGCCAATGCATTTCCTCTTCTGATGAATGGTGTGCAACTGAATCTACTTACATTGAGCAACCCTGGAACTACCACAATCCTACAACAATAGGCGCATCAGACTTACGCCCAAAGAACTGTATTCAAAAGCTTTATTTAAAATGTGCTCCAGAAGTGTTGCAACCCCCACTCCAGATGCAACTTACATATAATTTTCGACAAAATGCAATTACAATTACATTTGTTTTGAGGTACTGTACATTGAGGAGGCCACAATTATGTTGGAATTATGGACAAAACATTGTTCATGGTAGAACTCATGGGTAGTGATGGCCGAATTTCTCCTGTTTTGCTTGAATGAATTTCCCGCAAAATTTACGAAACAGCGATAAGTTCACAAAAACCTTGAAATCGTAATGTTCACAAAAAAATCTTGAAATTCAAACGTTTTCATGGAAAAAATCATGAAATTTTAAAGTTTTCATGAAAAAATTGTGCAATTTGAAAGTTTTCACTAAAAAAATTGAGCAGTTCGAAAGTTCTCATGAAAAAATCGAGCAATTCTAATGTTTTAACGAAAAAAATGTGAAAATCGGAAATTGACGCTGTCAAATTTTCACCGGCAAATTTTCGTGGGAGATTCCCGAATTTATTCACCGGCGGTGAAACGCGGAAATTCGCAGTGAATTCATGCTCACTACTCATAGGTAAAAAACATAGCGATTTACTTCCAAAATTGCATTTTGTACGCTGCACTTGTGTTTGTAAATGACCCCTGATTTTTGTTGTTGTAATGGCACAAAAGCTAGGATGCTTACTTGCAGTGTGGGTATTGCAGTTTAATTTCACATTCCAAAAAACATATAATTAGTGATGGGCGAATTTGCGCCGTTTCGCTTCGCCGAAAAATTCGCGAATTTCTCTCGTTTTTGACGCCGGCGCCCGTTTTTTGACGCCGGCGCCCGTTTTTTTGACGCCGGCGCCCGTTTTTTGACGCCGGCGCCCATTTTTGACGCCGTCGTCCGTTTTTTTTAAAAAAAATTTCATCAAATTTTTGCGGGCGTTTCGCGAATTTATTCGCTGGCGGCGAAGCTCGCAAATTCGCAGTGAATTCGCGCCTGGGGAATAAATTCGCCCATCACTACATATAATAAGGTTAACTGATCCTTATTTGTGCTAATGCAATAGAGACCTTAGAATGTAAGTTCCAATGATGCAGTAACCCTCAGGAGCAACATGTTGTCCACTAACCCTTTGGATTTTGCTCCCAGTGGCCTCAAAGCAGGTGCTTATTTTTGAGTTCTTTGCTTGGAGGCAAGTTTTAGTTATATAAAAATCAGGTGTACTGCCAAACAGAGCCTATTGTAGGCTCCACAGGGGGCTACCAAATAACCAATCACAGCTCTTTTTTGGCACCCCCAGGGACTTTTTGTATGCACTCGGTGGTTTGGTGGATGCATGGACCTTTGCATACAGCTAATCAGGAACTCGTATAGAGGGAGCATTATTGTATTGTATTCACTTAAGGGGCAATCCATAGAGCTTTATTTATATTTTACCTTTCCTTCTCCTTTAAAACCACGACCAGAAAAATGTGGGTTTTAGTAAATAACCCCTTTAAATATGTTACTCACTTTTTTCAATTTAATATAAATATAATGCAAAAAAAAACACTTTTGAAATATAGGTAAGAGTGCTGGATGCAAGGTTATGAAACATGTACAGGTATGGTACCTGTTATCCAGAATGATTGGAACCTGGGATTTTCTGGGAAATCTTTCCATAATTAGGATCTTCACAACCTAAATCTACTAGAAAATCATGTAAACATTAAATAAACCCAATAGATTGGTTTTCATTCCAATAAGAATTAATTATATCAAGATCAAGTACAGTGTGCTGTTTTAATATTAGAGAGAAAAAGGAAATCATTATTAAAAATTTGGATTATTTGGATATAATGGAGTCTATGGGAGATGGCTTCCGTAATTAGGAGCTTCCTGGATAAGGGGTTTTCGGATAACAAATCCCATACCTGTATAATGATTTAGAGAAGCTATCAAACTGATTGATATGCACTAAGATCACTTTTTTTGTTATTTATTCTTTGTTGTTGTTTGCTTCAGGTCTCTTGGCTTTGCATTAGTTCACATGAACTACTGCAAAGCCAAGAGACCTGAAGCCATACCCCATTGTTATTGTTGTTATTTTTAGAATTTTATCAAATTCAAATGTTAAAATCAAATGGGGTAGTTAGGTCCACCCTCCTTTTTGCATTTTGCACCTCGTAAAAGAATTGGTGCTCCAATTCAGAGTGTTTCCCAATGAATACAGTGCTGTCTGCATTTGGCAGCACTGTAGTCATAAGGGGAGAGTATGGGGTGGCACATAGGCACATAGGCAATCCTCCTCCTCCTATCCCTTAAAGGAGAATTCATCCCCTTCGGCGCTAAAATCTCTCCCCCCGTCCCCTGTGTTGCCCCCCCTCCCTCCTCCCCCTGACCTACCTTCCCCACAAGCAAATGCCCCTAACATGTTACTGACCCCTCCGTGCAGTTCTTCTACTGTTGAGTTCATGGCAGCCATGTTCGCCTGTGTGCTCTTCTTCCTGTATTCGCTGGCATTTGGTCGCGCATGCACAGTAGAGGGATTTACTGGTAAGGATCTACTGCGCATGTGCCCGAAAGTCCCGAAGTTTCCGATCTCATAGATCCTTACCGGTAAATCCCTCTACTGCGCATGCACCACCAAATGCTGACAGGGGAGGGGGGAGGGATTTTAGCACTGAAGGGGTTGAATTCTCCTTTAACTTGAGCAGCAAGCCACAATGGGGCCCTGTACTTATCCCCTGACCTATGGCAGATGGTCAGATAGTAATAGTAATAATAAAGGTGGTTATGCATATTATCTTAGTTAAGCGAAAAAAACTTTTCTGTAGTTATTTGAAAATGTCACCACAGCTACTTGTACAATATTTTGGGGGTGCTTTGGGATTCTTACACTTGGAGGACTACGAATTCATCTGTATGCTATTAATCAAAAACATAATAATTTCCATGGATTTTTAACTTTTGTTCTTTTCTTCCAATACCCGATGGGAACTGCTGTTACATTTACACTTTTAATTTCTATAACTAAGATTTGCAAACGCTGTAACCCCGACCAGGGATGTAGCGAACGTCGGAAAAAAAGTTCGCGAACATATTCGCGAACTTGCGCAAAAATGCGAGCGGTTCGCGAACGGTTCGCGAACCCCATAGACTTCAATGGGAAGGCGAACTTTAACATCTAGAAAAGACATTTCTGGCCAGAAAAATGATTTTAAAGTTGTTTAAAGGGTGCAACGACCTGGACAGTGGCATGCCAGAGGGGGATCAAGGGCAAAAATGTATCTGAAAAATCTGCCTGTGTGTGCTTGGAAGAGATAGTGTAGGGGGAGAGCTGTTAGTGATTTCAGGGACAGATGATAGTAAGTTTGCTGGCTAGTAATCTGCTTGATACTGCTCTGTATTGGAGGGACAGAAGTCTGCAGGGATTTGAGGGACATTTTAGCTTAGGTAGCTTTGCTGGCTAGTAATCTACTGTTCTCTTTAAACAACTGCCATACGTTGACCTTGTAGGCATTGTTTGCCCAGTTTTTTGGACGCAGCCACTGAAGCACAGTTGCCATAAAAAATATGCCATATAAATGCTGAAAATAGTAATTTTTCGCCATACGTTGACCTTGTAGACATTGTTTGCCCAGTTTTTTTGGTTGCAGCCACTGAAGCACAGTTGCCAGAAAAAATATGCCATATAAATGCTGAAAATAGTCATTTTTTGCCATACGTTGACCTTGTAGGCATTGTTTGCCCAGTTTTTTTGGCCGCAGCCACTGAAGCACAGAGGCCAGAAAAAATATGCCATATAAATGCTGAAAATAGTCATTTTTTTGGTCGCAGCCACTGAAGCACAGTTGCCAGAAAAATTATGCCATATAAATGCTGAAAATATGCATTTTTTTGGTTGCAGCCACTGAAGCACAGAGGCCAGAAAATTATGCCATATAAATGCTGAAAATATAAATTTTTTTGGTTGCAGCCACTGAAGCACAGAGGCCAGAAAAATTATGCCATATAAATGCAGAAAATATGCATTTTTTGGTCGCAGCCACTGAAGCACAGTTGCCAGAAAAATTATGCCATATAAATGCTGAAAATATAAATTTTTTTGGTTGCAGCCACTGAAGCACAGAGGCCAGAAAAATTATGCCATATAAATGCAGAAAATATGAATTTTTTTGGTCGCAGCCACTGAAGCACAGTTGCCAGAAAAATTATGCCATATAAATGCTGAAAATATAAATTTTTTTGGTTGCAGCCACTGAAGCACAGAGGCCAGAAAAATTATGCCATATAAATGCTGAAAATATGCATTTTTTTGGTCGCAGCCACTGAAGCACAGTTGCCAGAAAAATTATGCCATATAAATGCTGAAAATATGCATTTTTTTGGTTGCAGCCACTGAAGCACAGAGGCCAGAAAAATTATGCCATATAAATGCAGAAAATATGCATTTTTTTGGACGCAGCCACTGAAGCACAGTTGCCAGAAAAAATATGCCATATAAATGCTGAAAATAGTCATTTTTTGCCATACGTTGACCTTGTAGACATTGTTTGCCCAGTTTTTTTGGTTGCAGCCACTGAAGCACAGAGGCCAGAAAAAATTAAACCAGTAGGGTTTGCACCCTAGTTTGTAACGGTGGCGGAGGGAGGAGGAGGACGCTAAAGGACAGCTGTGTGTGGAGTCATGAGGCTTGAAGAGAAGGACAGCTGCATAGAAGTCAGAACAAGTCTTCCGGCGTGCAGTAACCCTCCGAGATCCACCCCTCATTCATTTTAATAAAGGTCAGGTAATCGACACTTTTGTGACCTAGGCGAGTTCTCTTCTCAGTTACAATCCCTCCTGCTGCACTGAAGGTCCTTTCTGAGAGCACACTTGAGGCTGGGCAAGACAAGAGGTTCATGGCAAATTGTGACAGCTCTGGCCACAGATCAAGCCTGCGCACCCAGTAGTCCAGGGGTTCATCGCTCCTCAGAGTGTCGATATCTGCAGTTAATGCCAGGTAGTCCGCTACCTGCCGGTCGAGGCGTTCTTTGAGGGTGGATCCAGAAGGGTTGTGGCGCTGCCTTGGACAGAAAAACATTTGCATGTCTGACGTTACAGACTGGCCAAAGGGCTTTGTCCTTGCAGGTGTGCTCGTGGCAGGATTACTGGCACCTCTGCCCCTGGAATGTTGATGAGTTCCTGAAGTGACATCACCCTTAAAAGCATTGTACAACATGTTTTGCAGGCTGGTTTGTAAATGCCGCATCTTTTCGGACTTGTGGTATGTTGGTAACATTTCTGACACTTTATGCTTGTACCGAGGGTCTAGTAGCGTTGCGACCCAGTACAGGTCCTTCTCCTTAAGCCTCTTGATACGGGGGTCCTTCAACAGGCATGACAGCATGAAAGACCCCATTCTCACAAGGTTGGATGCAGAGCTATCCATCTCCGCTTCCTCATTATCAAGGACTGCATCATCCACGGTCTCCTCCCCCCAGCCACGTACAAGACCAGGGGTCCCCAAAAGGTCACCACTAGCCCCCTGGGAAGCCTGCTCCTGTTGGTCCTCCTCCTCCTCCTCCACAAAGCCACCTTCCTCCTCTGACTCCACTTCTGGCACCTCTCCCTGCGTTGCAGCAGGTGCCTGGGTTCGTTCTGGTGATTCCGACCAGAAATCGTGCGCTTCCAGCTCCTCGTCACGCTGGTCTACAGCCTCATCTGTCACTCGTCGCACGGCACGCTCCAGGAAGAAAGCGAAGGGTATTAGGTCGCTGATGGTGCCTTCGGTGCGACTGACCATATTTGTCACCTCTTCAAAAGGTCGCATGAGCCTGCAGGCATCGCGCATAAGCACCCAGTAACGGGGGAAAAAAATCCCCAGCTGTGCAGATCCAGTCCTACCACCCAGTTCAAAAAGGTACTCGTTGACGGCCCTTTGTTGTTGCAGCAGACGTTCCAACATAAGGAGCGTTGAATTCCAGCGAGTCTGGCTGTCAGAAATCAAACGCCTGACTGGCATGTTGTAGCGCTGCTGAATGTCAGCAAGGCGTGCCATGGCTGTGTAGGAACGTCTGAAATGGGCCGACACCTTTCTGGACTGGGTGAGAACGTCCTGGAATCCTGGGTACTTGGAGACAAAACGTTGGACTATTAAATTTAACACATGTGCCATGCAGGGCACATGTGTTAAATTGCCTAGTCTCAACGCTGCCAACAGATTGCTTCCATTGTCACACACCACTTTTCCGATCTGCAGTTGGTGTGGGGTCAGCCACCGATCGGCCTGTGACTGCAGAGATGACAGGAGTACAGATCCGGTATGGTTTTTGCTTTCCAGGCACGTCATCCCCAAGACAGCGTGACAACGGCGTACCTGGCACGTCGAATAGCCTAGGGGAGCTGGGGGTGCACAGGTGTGGAGGAGGAGAAGGAGGACCCAGCAGCAGAGTAAGAAGAAGAAGAAGACGAGGTAGAGAGCGATGGAGGAGTAGAGGTGGTGGCAGAACCGCGTGCAATCCGTGGCGGTGACACCAACTCCACTGTTGTTGTTGAGCTACCCATTCCCTGCTTCCCAGCCATTACCAAGTTCACCCAGTGGGCAGTGTAGGTGACATACCTGCCCTGACCATGCTTGGAGGACCATGCGTCAGTAGTCATATGGACCTTTGGCCCAACACTAAGTGACAGAGATGCGGTAACTTGGCTCTGCACATGTTGGTACAGGTGTGGTATTCCCTTTTTAGAAAAAAAATTGCGGCTGGGTACCTTCCACTGCGGTGTCCCAATTGCTACAAATTTGCGGAAGGCCTCAGAGTCCACCAGCTGGTATGGTAAAAGCTGGCGGGCTAAGAGTGCAGACAAGCCAGCTGTCAGACGCCGGGCAAGGGGGTGACAGTCAGACATTGGCTTCTTACGCTCAAACATGGCCTTCACAGAAACTTGGCTGGTGGCAGATGACTGGGAATGGGAACAGGTGGTCAAGGTGGAAGGCGGAGTGGAGGGTGGTTCAGACGGGTCAAGGAGAGCAGAGGTAGAGCAGTAAGATGCTGGACCAGAAGGAGTGTGGCTTTTAGTTTGCCTGTTGCCTTTGAGGTGTTGCTCCCAAAGTGCTTTGTGCTTGCCGCTCATGTGCCTTCGCATAGAAGTTGTACCTATGTGGCTGTTGGGCTTACCAAGGCTCAGTTTCTGACTGCACTCATTGCAATTACAATGCTTTTGTCAGAGGCACACACATTAAAAAAATCCCACACTGCTGACTTTTTGGAAGTGTGCGATCTGGCGGTAACAGTAGAAGTTGGCGGCATTGGCGGCAATGGCGGGTGCGTTGGCCGGCTGAACACAGGTGCCGATACATGTTGTTGCCCTACTGATCCCTGCGGGCTGTCCTCCCTGCTTCTTCTAAGTCTTATTCTCCTACTGCCTCTCTGACTCTCCGTCTCTCCATCTGAACTACCCTCCTCTTGCTCTCTTCTACTAGGCACCCACAAAACATCAATCTCCTCATCATCATTCTCCTCAGATGCATCAATTTCTTCTGACACATCACAGAAGGAAGCAGCAGCGGGGACCTCCTCCTCATCACTCATTATGTCCATCTCTATCGTGTTCTCTGCCAGAATTAAATCTGGTGTAAGGTCCTCATCTCCTTCATCTTCTTCTGGCAATAATGGTTGCGCATTACTCAGTTCAAGAAACTCATGGGAAAATAACTCCTCTGACCCCAGTGAAGAAGGGGCACCGGTGGTGGAGGAAGTGTTACGTGGGGTGGCCATAGCAGTGGAGGATGAGGAGGATGTTGTGGTAAAGTTAGAAACGGTAGAGGATGGGGTGTGCTGTGTAAGCCAGTCAACTACCTCTTCAGCATTTTGGGAGTTCAGGGTCATTGGCTTTTTAAAACTGGGCAATTTGCTAGGGCCACAGGATTGCATAGCAGCACGGCCCCTAGCACGGCCTCTGCGTGGCGGCCTGCCTTTGCCTGGCATTATTTTTAAAAAAACAACAACAACAACAAAAACTCAGTTGGTTTTTCTGGAAACGATAATACACACAGCTAGATGGCGGGTTGAAGAAAACAGTGTGCAAATAATGCCTACAAGGTCAACGTATACACTACTACAGCGGTGGATACGGATTACGTAAAATATATGAATGCTGCTTGAAAAAAAGTAACTCAAGTGGTTTTTCTAGAGACGATAATATTATCAATATTTAGACAAAATGTGAACAAGCTCACACAGCTAGATGGCGGGTTGAAGAAAACAGTGTGCAAATAATGCCTACAAGGTCAACGTATACACTACTACAGCGGTGGATACGGATTACGTAAAATATATGAATGCTGCTTGAAAAAAGTCACTCCGGTGTTTTTTCTGGAGACGGTAATATTATGGATATTTAGACAGAATGTGAACAAGGTCACACAGCTAGATGGCGGGTTGAAGAAAACAGTGTGCAAATAATGCCTACAAGGTCAACGTATACACTACTACAGCGGTGGATACGGATTACGTAAAATATATGAATGCTGCTTGAAAAAAGTCACTCCGGTGTTTTTTCTGGAGACGGTAATATTATGGATATTTAGACAGAATGTGAACAAGGTCACACAGCTAGATGGCGGGTTGAAGAAAACAGTGTGCAAATAATGCCTACAAGGTCAACGTATACACTACTACAGCGGTGGATACGGATTACGTAAAATATATGAATGCTGCTTGAAAAAAAGTAACTCAAGTGGTTTTTCTAGAGACGATAATATTATCAATATTTAGACAAAATGTGAACAAGCTCACACAGCTAGATGGCGGGTTGAAGAAAACAGTGTGCAAATAATGCCTACAAGGTCAACGTATACACTACTACAGCGGTGGATACGGATTACGTAAAATATATGAATGCTGCTTGAAAAAAAGTAACTCAAGTGGTTTTTCTAGAGACGATAATATTATCAATATTTAGACAAAATGTGAACAAGCTCACACAGCTAGATGGCGGGTTGAAGAAAACAGTGTGCAAATAATGCCTACAAGGTCAACGTATACACTACTACATCGGTGGATACGGATTACGTAAAATATATGAATGCTGCTTGAAAAAAGTCACTCCGGTGTTTTTTCTGGAGACGGTAATATTATGGATATTTAGACAGAATGTGAACAAGGTCACACAGCTAGATGGCGGGTTGAAGAAAACAGTGTGCAAATAATGCCTACAGGGCAAATAATGCCTAAAAGGTCAACTTATACACTACTACAGCGGTAGTAAAATAAAAAAAAGTAAAATAAAAAAAAAATGAATATTAAAAAAAAAAAATTAAAGTTGGTGCTGCTGAACTACTAGGAGCAGCAGATTAGCACACCAGTCCCACTCCCCAACACTGCTAGACTAATAGCACTGGGCTCTTATAGTAGTAGTAGTAGTAGTAGTAAAACAACAAAAAAATAAATAAAAGCAGTCCTTACAAGGACTACTGTTATTGCAGCAGTCAGCAGATGAGATCAGAAGCAGGACAGCTGCCCACTGCAGCTACATACAGAGCACTGCAGTAGAAGGTAGATTACTAGCCAGCAAAGCTACCTAAGCTTAAATGTCCCTCAAACCCCTGCAGACTTCTGTCCCTCCAATAACAGAGCAGTATCAAAACGATTACTAGCCAGCAAACTTTCAACTGTCCCTGAAATCACTAACAGGCAGCAGCTCTCTCCCTACACTATCTCTTCAGCACACACAGGCAGAGTGAAAAAACGCTGCAGGGCTTCGGTTTTTATAGGGAAGGGGAGTGGTCCAGGGGAGAGCTTCCTGATTGGCTGCCAACTACCTGCTGGTCTGGGGTGAGAGGGCAAAAAAAAGCGCCAACAATGGCGAACCCAAAATGGCGAACGTCGCGCGACGTTCGCGAACTTCCGGCGAGCGCGAACACCCGATGTTCGCGCGAACAAGTTCGCCGGCGAACAGTTCGCGACATCTCTAACCCCGACTGTTATTTTGGAAATGATAAATCATATCACAGCCTACATCACTATCACTACACATGGATTGAACAGGGAATATAAAGGACAACCTCATTTGTGTACATCCACCAACTAATTAATCAGGTATGCAGTATGTGAAGTATGTAGTATATACCCTCTGGTTAAATGAGGCACTATGTAGAGGAGCCCTGCCAATTCATTTGTATGCACTATAATGGGAAAGGAATCAAAATATCCCTGCACAATTTATTTTTCTTTCAGTTGTCGTAAAATGTGCTACACATTTTTTGTCTCAAATTAAAGTTAATTCATTTCATACAATTTAAAAAAAAAAACAAACAATACCATATCATGTTTATTTAAAGGAAAACTATACCCCTTAAGCAACAGTTTATATGATATTATTAATATTAATATTAATTAATTTTACAAAACTAAAATATATGTTTAATTAAATATTGCCCTTTTACATCTTTTCCCTTGAGCCTCCATTTTATGATGGTCTATGTGCTGCCTCAGAGATCACCTGATCAGAAATACTGCAGCTCTAACTGTAACAGTTGTAACATGTGGAAGCAAAAGACAGAACTTTATCCGTTAATTGGCTCATGTGACCTAACATGTATGGTTTGTTTGATTTGTTTGTGTGCGCCATGAATGGTAGGATCCCAGGGGCAACCCTTACTTCTTAAAATGGCAATTTTCTATTAAGTATTACCCAATGGCAAATAAAACTAAAAAAACATAATATTATGAAAATGGCTTATTTAAAGTACATGAAGCAGGGTTTTACATTTAAGCTGTTTTATGCAATATATTTTTTATAGAGACCTACATTGTTCAAGGGTATAGTTTTCCTTTAAATTATGTCAATTGTTTATAGATAATTACTTTTTTGCCAAATACTAATGATATTGAGATACAGCAATATTGGATTTGATGCTTCAACATACAAACTTGACAAATAAAATGCCATTTCTTCTTACCTTTTTATATATTTTTTTGTTATCATAAGCCAAAAAAACTTGTAAGTAGTGTAGACATAGAGTAGAAGATTTAATTTCTGAAGTATTGTAAACACAAAATGTGGAGTCAGTTCTTCAAAGAGAGTCTAACCAAGCACAAAAAGGAATAATGGACATGCTTTGAGTTTTATCTTAACATCTCAGTATGGTTTGATGGTGACCTTTAATGGATTATGTTAACATGCAGAGAATCAGCCAGTCTCTAATGTATTTTGAAGGTTTCAATAAAAAAATGGCTGCATGACAGGATTTAAGCAAAAGAAAGAGAAAAAGGAGGTAAAAAGGTTTAACTTTCATTGTAGCTAGAACTAAGATGTAAAGCTATTAGACTTTTAAATGCCAGAGAAGTATGCTAGTCCAAGTCAGTTCATAGAGAACACACTCTTTAGCTCCCCAGGGTTTTTCATTTGTTCTATTTACCTCTCTCTGCTTAGAAGGCATAAATTATAGTGGGTACTTGAGTATTTGTGAAGGTTAAAAAAGTTACAGGGGAAGCAAAGCTATTGTAATCATACATAAACTGTATTGGCTTCTAATAAATCTGTTTCACAAATATTTATAATATTTAAGTTGTTTAGATATTATTTTATATTTTAAAATATTAGATATTAAATTTTTAGTTTGCCAACTTAATATTCTCCAGCTTTAATCAGAACCCTTGAAATGCTGACAGATTTCATCTGCTTTAAAGGGATTTGGCCTCCACCTTGCTACCTGCACACTTGATTCCATTCCTTCCAAACTTCTATACAATGCCAATCCCTGTCTAATCAAAGCCTTAGCTCATCCATTTAATCTCTCAAAAGTGCACTAAAATATGCACTTGTCACCGACATTTTGAAAAAACCCCTCTCTTTATCCCTCCAGTCTCGATAACCTTCGACTAACTAATGACCTTTTAACGACTAAAGCCAACATCCACTTCTCACTGCTTCTACTGCTTGATCTCTCAGCTGCATTTGACACTGTGAATAATCCTCTCCTCCAGTCCCTCCAATCACTTTGTGACATGGCCTTTCCTGGTTCTTTTCTTACCTCACAAATCATTCCTTCAGTGTCTCCTACAATGGAGTATCATCTTATCCCCTACCTGTTACTGTAGGGATTTCTCAAGGCTGTGCCCTGGGCCCATTACTATTTCCTCTCTCTATTCTTCCTTGCTCAGCAAGCTAATCAACTCATATGGTTTCCAATACCACCTCTATGCTGATGATACTCAGATCTATCTCTCTTCTCCTGATCTCAACCCAGAAAGTATAACTTCTTGCATGTCTGCTATCTCTACTTGGATGTCTCAATGCTACCTTTAATGAAACCTCTCTAAAACAGAAATGGTTCTCTTTTCCGCAACTAACACCCCTAATAACCCAGAAGTATCTATCATAGTTTACAATTCCACTACCACCTTTCCCAGGCTCGGTGCCTTGGGGTTATCATAGATTCTGCCAAGTCCTTCACTCCTTATATCCAGTCACTTATTAAATCACTTTCACCTAAGGAACATATCCAAAATATGATAATTTACAGGTATCACCCAAGATACCACCAAAATTCTTTTTCGCTCTCTCATCAAATCATATTTAGACTACTGTAACTATTAATTGATCTTTCCCGCCATAGATTGTCACCCCTCCAGTTCATAATGAACAGTGCCACCAGGCTTATACACCTCAGCAACTGCTCCTCATCTGCCAATCCCTGCACCAGCTTCCACTAGCTTTAAGAATAAAATTCAAACTAAAGACCCTGGCATTCAAAGCAGTTCATAATTCTGCCCCACCCTACATCTCTGAACTAATCTTTAGATACTTACCCAACTGCTCACTATGCTCCTCTACTGACCTGCTCCTCAACTCTTTTCTCATTACCTCCTCACATACTCACATTCTAGACTTTGCAAGGGCTACACTCGTCATCTGTAATTCTCTCCCACAGTCTGTTCTATTTTCTCCCAACCTTGCTGCTTTCAAAAGATCTATAAAGATCTTATTTCTGATCTTTGCCCACTCCCACACCCACACCTTGTGACTCAATCCCTTCTCCTTTTAGATTGTAAGCTCTTTTGCACAGGGCTTTCTTCATCTTTTGTATTGGTTACTGATTTGCTATGTATGTAATTCTGTATGTTCTATGTATGTAATTCTGTTTGTTCTTTGTATGTACACATTTAATTTACAGCATATAAAAATATGTTGGTGCTCTGAAAATACATGTTAATAATAATAATAATAATAACTAGATGGTGTCGTTTCTGAATAAACCACAAGATGTTGGCTTTGAAACGCAAGAGGTGTTGGGGCCAGTCGCCCCTGGTGCATAGAGAGTACACAAAGTTGGTCGAATCTGGTTTAAAACTGTGAAAATTGAAGCAGATCAAATTGTACCATTAAAATCAATCAAAAAACCTGATTGGCTGTTTTTGGCTCCACCCACTTTTAAAATTTGAATCCCAGTCCCCCTGTGACCGACTGTGCCAAGTTTGATGTCCCTGCCATTAACTGTGAAAGAATGGCAGCAACTTATATATTGACATTGATTAGCAATAGGTAACATTTGATTGGCTGTTTTAAGCTCCACCCAGTTTTCTAAATTTTAACCCCAGTCACCCAGTCATGGTCTGTACCAAGTTTGGGGCCTCTGGCTTTAAAACTGTGAGAATGGCAGTATTTGAAACTTTTGCATTGAAGTCAATAGGTAAAATCTGATTAGCTGTTATTGGCTGTGCCCACTTTTCCTAAATTTTGACCACAGTGACCTAGTGAGTAATTGTGCTGAGTTTGGGACACTTGGCATTGACGCCGTAATAATAGCAGCAATTTGGCGTTTTTCATTAATGTCAATGGCTGAAATCCGATTGGCTGTTGTTGCCCCGCCCCTTTTTTTTCCTAATTCTGAACCAGAGTCACCAAGTGACTAACACTTTAGGGTTTCGGAATCATGACATTTAACATGTAAAAATGGCAGCAATTTTATGTTTTTCTATTGAAAATCAATGAATGACATTTGATTGGTTGTTGGTGGCTCCACCCACTTTTCCTAACTTTGAAGTGCAAACACCCAGTGACCACATTTGTGATATTCGAGGTCCATGACATCAATAACGTGCAAATGGCAGCAATTTTAATTTTTCCCATTTAAATCATCAAAGAAATCTGGTTGGTTGTTTTTGGCTCCACCCACTTTTCCAGATTTTGATCCCGGTCCTCCAGTGAGCAACTGTGCCAAGTTTGAGGACCCTCCCATTAACAATCTAAGAGCGGCGACAGTTTTAACTTTTCTAATTTAAACAAATGCCTAATATTTGATTGGCTGTGGTAGACTCCGCCCACTTTTCAAAATTTTAACCCCAGTGACCCATGGTGCCAAGTTTTGGGTCTCTGGCTTTAACACTGTGGGAATGACAGTGTTTGACATTTTCTCATTGAAGTCAATAGGGAAAATCTGATTGGCTGTTTGTTGCTCCGCCCACTTTTTGGAGTCCCCAAAATGTGACAGAACTTTTCAGGTTGACCCCATGACTAAGTGACCCAAGTTTGGTGAGTGTAACTTTAATGCTGTACGAGTGGCAAAAGTTTCAAATTTTCCAATGAAAGTCTATGGGAAAAAATGGGGTCTTTGGGGGGCCGCCACAGGGCCACAGAGGGTGGGATTGCTTAACAGAGCACAAGCAAGCTATTCAGGTATGAGCCGAACAAGTGTGCAAAGTTTCATAATTGTACTCCTAAAACTCTGGGAGGAGTAGCGTATAGAAAATTGCTAACATTTCATTGGCTGTTGGTAGCTCCGCCCACTTTGGGGTGCCCCCCAAAATACATATGTGGTCCGAGTTTGGGGAGTGTAGCTTCAAAACTGTACGAGGGGCAGCGATTTGAAAATTTTCCCTGTCAAAGTCAATACGAAAAAAGGCATCTTCAGTGGTCCGCCGCACGGGCGCAGTGGGTGGGATCGCTTACTAAAGCACAAGCAACGTACTTTGCTATAAGGCGAATAGGTGTGGAAAGTTTGGCGCTTGTACCCATAAAACTGTAGGAGGAGTAGCGTATAGAAAATGGGGGGACGCTAATAATAATAAGAACTAGAGAGGTACATTTCCTGAAGAAAATGTGAGTGGTGCTTGCCGTGGCAAAACTCAGGCCCAAATCTGATTGGCTGTTGTTGCCCCGCCCCTTTTTTTCCTAATTGTGAACCACAGTCACTCAGTGACTAACATACCAAAGTTTGGGAATGCTGTCATTTAATGTTTAAAAATGGCAGCATTTCTATTTTTTTCTATTGAAAATCAATGAATGAAATTTGATTGGTTGTTGGTGGCTCTGCCCACTTTTTCTAAACTTGAAGTGGAAACCCCCAGCGACCACATTTGTGATATTCAAGGTCCCTGACATCAATACTGAGAGAATGGCAGCCTTCTTAATTTTTCCCATTAAAACCAATCAAAGAAATCTGATTGGTTGGTTTTGGCTCCACCCACTTTTCTTAATTTTAATCCCAGTCCCCCAGTGACCAACTGTGCCAAGTTTGAGGACCCTGCCATTAACCGTCTAAGAGCGGCAGCAGTTTAAAATTTTCCTATTTAATTGAATGGCTGAAATTTGATTGGCTGTTGTAGACTCCGCCCACTTTTTGTAAATTTTGGCTGCAGTCACCCAGTGACCCACGGTGCCAAGTTTGGGAGCTCTGGCTTTATTACTGTGAGAATTACAGCTGTTTACATTTTCTTATTGAAGTCAATAGGGAAAATCTGATTGGTTGTTTGCGGCTCCGCTCACTTTTTTGGGTCCCCAAAATAGGACAGAAAAGTCACAACACCCCATTCCCGAATAAGCTGAACGGTTTGACACCTCATTCATGGGTCTGCGACAAACTAATTATTCGATAAATTCCCCATTATAAGTCAATGGGGCAAATTTGGGGACCTCTCCTGCCCCGGGGGTAAAACTTATACCCTCGTGTGGGGTATCATCTGACACAGGTCGCAAACCTCTTCAAATGTGGTAAATTTAACGTTTCTACAAGATTCCCTCTCTACGCTAGAATCCGTCAAAAGTTGGCCTCAATGTTAATCTATGGGAGTTTTCGGGGTGGTTAATTGCCCCCGCAAGGGGCAATTAACCACCCACCCCTTAGAAAAGTCATACCACCCCATTCCCGATTAAGCCGCACGATTTGACACCTCATTCATGGGTCTAGGACAAACGGTGCGGGACTAGTTACGCGCCAAACTTTCATACGGAAGAAGAATAAAAATAAGTTTGCAAGATAACAGTAGTGATGCTTTGCTTCGCAAGCACCACTAATAAGAACGAGCTGAACTAGTAGATCAATATGTTGGCTTCTTCAAAGCCAACATAATTATATGTTTTCACATGATAAGCAATAAAATAACTTTTTTAAATTGATTTGAATCTGGTGCTTTATTCTTTGGCATTGTGTACACTCACTATGGTATGTTTAGAAACAGCGTTGTAACCAAAGAACTTTCTTAACCCTACGATAATGTTCTGTTGTGACGGTCTAAGAGGCAGATTTATCTGTGAAATTAGTGCTAGACAGTAACATTTTGCCACTCTTTGGGGAAATGAAATGTTTTTTCATCTCAAGTTGAATCTTTACCTATAAACCATAAAATAATGTTTTCTCATAGAACTGAATCAAAGCCCATACATACAAAGCCCAATACACCATATCCAATGAAATTACATAAAAAATTATCCCATTATTTGCAAAGCATTATCTTAGCATATTTCCTTAGATAGTTCATCATTGTTTAATATTGCAAACAAATGAGAACATGAGAAGGTGGTGATAAGTATAATATAGAAATGCATCGAATCCACTATTTTGCTTTCGGCCGAACCCCCGAAACCTTTAGAAAAGGCAGTATCCTGGCCGAATCCCGAACCGAATCCTGGATTCGGTGCATCCCTAGTATAATATGACAAATAGTAGTGTGAAAACATTGAATCCTGAACTACAGTATGGGATCCATAATCCCATTATCCAAATCTCCAAATTATGGAAAGGCAGTCTTCCGTAGAATCCATTTTAATCAAATAATTAAATGTTATAAAATTATTTACTTTCTCTATAGTAATAAAACTGTACCTTGTACTTGATCATTTATCCTTATTGGAAAAAAAACACCCTATTGGGTTTATTTTATGTTAACATGATTTTCTATCAGATGTAAGGTATAAAGATCCAAATTACAGAAAGATCTGTTACCCAGAAAGCCCCAGAACCCGAGCATTCTGGATAACACGTCCCATACAATATGTCATTTATATACTGGGGCACTCCACACCTCAATATATATTGTGATGCATGTGTTATATAATGTCACACTAACTGTGTCTTACTGTATATAGTTGTAGGCCACTGTATAATATATTGCTAGGGCCACTGTATAATATATTGCTGGGGCCACCGTGTCTTAAATATTTCTGGGGCCATTGTGTTAAAATATTGCTCGGGACACTGCACCTTATATTACAGGGATCACCGTACCAAGTGCTGGTTCACCATTAAGATAACTATTATCAATCATTTTAAGGATTTGGCTATGGTTCAGCCATGCAATTGGAGGATGAATGACCAAGAATGATCAACTAACACTGTTTTTTTTAAGCAACTGTTAACAATAATTACTGCACTGTATAAAAAGTTCTTAAGCATTCAGATTAAAGTGGCTCTGTGCTAGGATTCTTGACTGATCTGAATTCCATAGGCCAATGAAGACTAGGAGTTGACAGGAATGAGGGAAACCTATTAAGCTATAAAAATATTTCAAACCCTATTCTATCCTGTTAATCAAGCAAAATAAATATATCCTTCTTGCATTCTCCTGGATTCTATGATTATACCCAGCAGCAGGGACCATTTTTTGGACAGGAGCGCACCAGCCATGAGGCAAGGTGAAAACCTTGCTTCAGGTGGTATTTCCCTGCAAATTACTAGGGGCTAAATTTCAACTGGAAATTCAACTCTTCCAGTGTATGAGTGCAATTGCAGCTTAGAGGCCCAAATTGCACCTGTTTGTGGAAGTTTCCATCAAGGAAATTTTGTGTCATCCCTAGATCTCATCAATGCTCTAGAATGGAATACCTATAGACAATGAGGAGTTTTGGGAGAATGTGGTGAGTGGAAAGGAAGTGCAACACGGAAAGGGTATTGTTATGACAATGAGATCGATGAAGAAAAGGTACTATATGGTTGATAGCTGGGATATTTAAATACGTTTATAGCAGATAATGCAAAAAAGGGTTACATTTTATTTATGGCTTTTATTATACAGTCTTCTGGGTAACTGGACTTCTTTATGTTCCCTGGAGGAAGATTAAGGAAAACAGGTTCCAAACGACTCACAAATACTGGCTTGCTTTGTTAACAGCAGTTGAAAAAGTTATTTTTCACTTGCAGATTCTAAAATGCTAAGTTAGAAGATAAGCAAGCACATAATAATAAAATGAATAATAATAAAAGTCTACTATATTTGATAGGTTTAAGTTTGCTACTTATCTAACAACCATTCAGCAGGTACCATCTACTGTACGCGTCAAAGCTATTGAGCTTATTACGCTCTGTCTTCACATTTTAATGGTTTTCAAATAAATGGATGTTTTAAATTTGCTGGTGCTCCGTGTTTACTGTTTAGCTAATGGTCAGCTCTGGGTTACTTGATTTGAGCATGTATGACTTTTTAATTAGTGATTAGTTTTGATTCACTGAAAAATTTGCAAACTTACCGTGATATTTACAAAACGGCAAAAAATTTGCGAAATGAATTGAAGTCAATGGGCGTCAAAATAATTTTAATGCGTGTCGATTTCAACGCCCGAGTAAATTTTTATTTGCTCGCCTATTGAAGTCAATGGGCGTTATAATAATTTTGATGCACGACACTATTCTGACATGCGCCCAAATTGTTTTCACATTCGGATTTTTCGATGACAATTTTTTGCCACAGTTTTGCAGATGTATTCGTTGGCAGAGAAATGAGGAAATTTGCAGGAAATTTGCAGCAAATTTGCGTCTGGCGAATTTATTCAGCCCATCACTATTTTTATTACATTACCGCTAAAGTACAGAGTGTTCCACTGAGCAGATTTATTTACAATTATAGACACAAAACTTACCATTTAATAGGCTATTGTTTTATTTATGAAAGCTTCTCTTGTTATTCTAGTTTTCATCGTCATAAATTTGGTGCTTTTCTAGATTTTCCAATAATACAAATTTTAATCAGATTAGTTGAAATCTACCATATAAATCAGAGAAAAGCAGATATTTTTTTTTTCAAAAATGTAAATGTTGAGATGTCACCTGATCCTTAAAATAGTATGAAAATGTCTGGAAAGTATGAAAATGAATTTTGGAAAATGACCACAATGGTTTTAATGCAACTTAATTTAATCTTGATTAATACATATGTGATTTTTATTACATAAAGTCAGATTAGCAGAAATTTTTGCAATAAAAAAATAGTATCTTTTACTTGATGATAATTATCCTTTATTAATCCACGGTGATAGCAAATCAATCATATTGTTTGTTCTTTTAATATGTTTCTTGTAGCCTTATGGACTATTTCTCCAAATTACTGAGAGGCCCATTATCCTTACCTCCCAACATTTTGGAAATAAAAAGAGGGACAAAAAATTAGCGGCACCCATTTTTGAGGCCACACTTTACATTACATTACCATGTTCATTTTACAAAATTTGGCAGGTTATGAAAGTTTGAACAATTTCTGTGGTTTTTTTTTAGTTATTACAGTTTTGCTAATGAAGGTGAATTGCCCTTTAAGCTGTGAGTCTAACTTTTCAAAAGGGACCTCCTTATCTAAATTGTTATAATTGTTTTCTTATCTCAAAATTGTTACAAAAGATCTTATTTGCACCTGTTGGCTATTCTAGGCTCTCTGAAAATATCTATAATTAAGTTAGAAACTTTGTTTCTTTCTCTGGCTGTACAGTGCAGAGAAAGTCTGGACTTTCCAGTACAAACGCAGGACTGCATGTTGAGCTGTTAAAAGTGAGACTGTCCCGCTGAAAATGGGACAGTTGGGAGGTATGCCTTATCTGTAAAACCCCAAATCCCAAGCATTCTAGGTAACAGATGCCATAAATCAGGTAAAGTAATATGGACGAAGCAGGAAGGAAGGTTAATATGAAGCCCATGGGAAACTGAACTTATCAAGTGAAATCAAGTGGATAATTTCCTCCCGAAACAAAATGAAATGAAAAAGTTTGGATTTTTTTGATCATTTGCCAGTGAGCCATTGTTACCATTTATATGCCCCTTTCTTTTAGAATCAACAGCCAAAACACTAATCCATACCCTTATCTTATCCCGTTTAGACTATTGCAATCAGTGATGGGCGAATTTGTGGCGTTTCACCAAAAAATTTGTGAATTACCCTGCGAAATGGCACCGGCGTCCATTTTTTTTTGACACCACTACCAGGATCCTCCTGCTCTCCTCTAAGAGGGAAACTGTTTAACCCCAACTAAAATCCTTAGCATGGCTGCCTCTTAAGCAAAGGATCACATATAAAATACTTCTGCTAACATTCAAATCCCTTCACTCCTCTGCTCTTCACTACATTTCTTGTAGTCTCACTTGTCTCAGTGTACGTTCCTGGTTGTCTTCTCTGCTTCTCTCAGAGCCATCTTCTTTTCACACAATCCACATCCACTGCCACCTCTCATCTCAAACCATTCTATCTTGGTGCTCCTTACCTTTGGAATTCTATTCTTGAATTCCTTTGGAAGGCGTGCTCTCTTAATCTCTTCAAGACAAAACTAAAAGTCTATTTTGGAGCACTAGAATATTAGTCTAGTCCTGGTACCTACTGAACAGTGCTTTTAACTTGTGAACTTTTCCCCTTCCAATTTGTGCCTATATGTTAGCCACCCGACCACTTAGACTGTAAGCTCTAGAGGGCAGGGACCTACTCCCAATGTGTCTCTTACCACATAGCACTTAAGCTCTTTGCCCTTATATGAGCTTTGTATACTGTGTATATTTATTGTATTTATTGCTTACTTTTATGTATTGTACTTTTATTTATTCTAAACTTTTATGCATTGTACAGTGCTGCGGCTCCTTAACAGCACTTTACAAATATAGTTATACAAACATACTTATTAAACATATTGGGGTTATGTAATAAAAGGCACCACGTTTTGCCCAGGGGCAGTAACCCATAGCAACCAATCAGCAGGTAGCATTTACTGGTCACCTGTTTAAATGCAAATATCTTATTAGTTGCTATGGGTTGATGCTCCTAGACAAACTTAGTGCTGTATATTACATAATGCGGATTGATCATTATTAAATCATTATTTATAGGATACTATAAACATTTTGGATTAATCATTTTTACATTCTTTATATTTATGTGTGCTTGTCATGATTTAAAAAAAATTAAACTGGCAATGCAGTCGTGAAATAATGAAATGTGACTGGGAATCAAGAATTTTAAAAGTCATGCGTTTTGGTGTCACTATAATGCTGACTAGTGATACTGCATAAAATATATGTATAATTTATGACATTGCTTGTCTGACTTAACAAAGAAATCCACAGCACAAATGAGATAAAAGGATTACTCTTATCATGGCAAGTCACCTCTGTGTAGTTGCTGCACGCAGCAGAAAATTCTATCCTAAGGACAATTTATAATAGATGTCTCTCAACATGTGGTACTAATATAAAATAAAAATGAGTAACAGAGGCAGTGACTCTTCTCATATTATTTTTCCTATAATACTCATAAGTTCAGCAGAAATATGGATTCCCTTGTATAGGGAATTAACACAGATGCACTGGTAGATTGGCAGATAGATAGTGAGATACAGTTAATGCTTAACTTATAGATTATGTCATTAAAGTGCTATTGATGCGTAACTTTATATAAAACATTGTTATATAATCAAATGAAAAATCATTCATTTACTTAGGGTACAAGTGCTGCAGCACTGAGGGGAGCAATGGGGGGGGGGTGTCTGTTTTACAGCTAACTCAAATAACTGACTCCAGCACAAACAAAAGCAAAACAAAATAACGGACTCCAGAATAAATCCTGCATGTAGACAAAAGGGTTTTCTATCAAGGAGATAGAGAAAAGTAACGTGTTTATTTCACAAAGGGTACAGAATTCTTAACTGATTATATTTAGAAAGTTCCTTGTTTCAGTGAGATCAAGCTCAATGCGATCTAGGTCCGGTGCCGCCCTAGACAGAAGTGACACACACAACGACACTTCTGCCCAGGGCAGCATCGGCTCTAAATACTGTGCTGCTTATATTACATTTTAAGTTTAGAGATATATCCCCTAAAACAAGCACCTGAACATTGCATTAAAAAAACCCAGTGCTTAGTGAAGAGAGCAGCGTCAATAAGTGCAGGAAAACTTTAAAGGAACAGTAACACCTAAAAATGTTTTGAAGTATATAAAATATTATATACTGTTGCACTAGTAAAACTAAAACTTAAAAGATGTTATTATTGTATGGAAACACTATTATATAAACAAGCTGCTGTATAACAATGGAGATAACTCTGTAAACACCATTATATTCTACAGACCTTACCTGCTACATGCTATCTAACCTGTGCCTTTTCTCCTTTGAATAGTGGCCCCAAGAACTGCACAGCAGCTTATTTATATTATCTATGGTAGTGTTTTGATACAAACACACCAGTTTTAGGGCAGAGACACACGGGCAGATTAGGGGAGATTAGTCGCCCGGCGACAAATTGCCTCTTCTTTGGGGCGACTAATCTCCCCAAACTGCCTTCCTGCCAGCTAGAATGAAAATGGCATTCAGCGCGCTTCATTTTCCATTTTCATTCTAGCCGGTGGGAAGGCAGTGATGGCAGTTCGGGGAGATTAGTTGCCCTGAAGAAATTCTAATTACTTTAAAACACTTTCATTTTTTGTTGCTACCTGCCAAATGGCTGGTGGTAAGAACAGAGCCCTATTCTGCTGCTTCTTAACTTGCAGATCTAAAAGACATGCAAGGTAAGGGGTGGGGAGGGGGACACCAATGTGCCTCCCCCTTTTCTTCTTCACCAATATAACACTGTATTCATTGGGCATGCTGCCGGTCTCTGTACTACAAATGAAGACTTGTGGCAAAGAAGAGGATCATAGTGCATCTCCCTGAGCACATCAGGGGTGGCAAAGCCACATCACCACATCAGAGTAACTAGTGTGATGCGAGA
Source organism: Xenopus laevis (assembly GCF_017654675.1). NCBI lineage: Eukaryota > Metazoa > Chordata > Amphibia > Anura > Pipidae > Xenopus > Xenopus laevis. The sequence goes on from NC_054380.1 coordinate 45,245,559, forward strand.
GGACCTGAGAGTTTGGGGCCAATTTCTTGAATCCTTCAATGGGCAGCATATTTATCAGGAGAAGGAAGTTTTGGTTGATTCTTTGCAGCTATTCACGGACGCGGCAGGCAGCACGGGCTTTGGCGCGTACTGGGCCGGCAAGTGTTATGCGGAAGCGTGGCCCAAAAGCTGGGCTGAATGCGGGCTAATAAAAAATGTGGCATTCCTGGAGCTGTTTCCGATACTGGTAGCTGTGGAGTTGTGGGGCAAGGGCTTTGCCAACCGGAAAGTACTTTTTAATTCGGACAACATGGCAGTGGTTTCTGCTATCAACAGTTTGTCGGCATCTTCATTGCCAGTTTAGAGCTTAAAATCTTCTTTAATGCGGCGCATGTAGAAGGTTGCAAGAATGTGATAGCAGACTCGTTGTCTCGTTTTCAGTGGGACCGATTTCGAACAGCGGCACCTACAGCAGAGAATGTCGGCTGTTATTTCCCGAATTGGCGTTGACTGTGGGACAGAAATACTGGGGTCCGGGATTTCCAAGGCCCTTGCCCCAACAACGTGGGTGGAATACCGGAAGGTGTAGAGACTTTGGGAGGATTTATGCATGGAGGTAGGCTTTGTGGCCCATGAGGATTCGCGTTTGGAAGTGCTTTTATGGTTCCTCTGCAGGAGAGTCCATCAGCGCTGCTCTGGGGCAACGGTGGGTAGGGACCTATCCGCCCTATTATTTTTGTTTAAACTACAAGGTGCCTGAGATTTGACTAAGCATTTCCTAGTTCAGCTGGTAATCAGGGGTATTCATAGGAACACTGGGGCAAGGGATGGGCGCAGACCCTTGTCATCTGAATTGTTGGTGAGGGGAATCTCTGGGCCCCTTCCTACGGCATTTGCACCCCGCTGACCGCTGATCAGTTTTCTTTTGTATAGCGTAAAACCCTGGGGGAGTTGGGAGTTAACTTAAGGATTTTGGCACCCTCTCCTTTCGCATAGCGGCAGCCACAGATGTGGCTCGGTTAGGCCTGTCAAACAGTTCCATCAGGCGTATCGGCAGGTGGGAGTCTGCAAGTTTCCGGTCCTATGTGCGGTTGAATAAGCTGTGATTATGTTTATCTGATCCCCATCCCCATTTGTTCTTCTCCTTTGTGATCTCGTTTTAGGTTCACCCAGAGTGATAGTTTGGATTGTGGGTAACTCATACATTGCCAGGGTGTACAAGAGGCTGCAAAATTGCCGACCAGGACCACTATTAGGATTCCTCCCGGATCAAGTGGTGATACAGTGGATGGGGGTTGGAGGCATGTGCTGGGAACAGGTATTGCTCAAATTTTCAGCCCGAGCCAGGATTGCTACACCGCCAGATATACTGGTGGTGCATTGTGGAGGAAATGATTTGGGCAGAGTATCCCAAAGGGAGCTGATATGAGTCATGTGGCGCGATTTGCAGCGGATCATGCAATTGGCGCCCAAAGTGAAAATATTTTTTTCAGAAATGGTGGGTAGGGTCCAGTGGAGGTTTGCCAATAGATGGGAAGCCATTGAGCAGAGTCGCATGGTAATTAACAAACAGACAGCTAGCTCCAATCGGAAGATGGATGGTTTTCTGGTTCGACATAAATGCCTGCCTTCAGGGGACCCAGGGTATTATTTGAAGGACTGGGTTCACTTGAGTGATGTGGCTTTGGACAAGTTTATATTGGGGCTTCAGGATGGAGTTGAGAGGGCGTTCAGCGAGTGTGTGATGGAGCTCGGCCAGCTCAAGGGATCAATCGGCCCGGGCTGTGGCGGGGGAATGCTTGCCAGTGTGGGGTAATGGGGCTGTGGTGGTTGTTGCCTCTCCGGGTAAGGGCCCCGGGAGGTAAAGTTAAGTGAGGCCTATCTGCTACTACTTGCCCATCCAAAGGCAGCGCCCTGGTGGCCGGCATGGCATTGGCTCGGTCACTCAGTGGAGTAACCATTGAGGCAAGCAATCCCGTGGGTTACTGTTATATTACATATACACGTGGTTATTTACATTTATTAATGTTTAATAAAGCTGCGCCATTTAAATTCCATTCTGGGCTCCAAGTGTCTTTATTGTGTGTGATCAGTTGAAGAAGGGGGAAGGTCATGTGTAACAAGGTAAGACGGTGGCCTTAACACTGCCCCGGTTCATTACCATATGCATGCAAAGACAACCCTGAAGTTAACAGGCATAGAGCTCCCTTGTACCTTCAGCATAGCCTCTTGTTTTAGTCACAGTAAATGGCACTGAGGTCTAGGTTCACTAAGCACTACAATTCTTAGGGGGTTATTTACTAAACTCCGAATGCAAAAATCACGAAAAATTTGTGATTTTTTTTTTATGAAATCGGACTTTTAAAAAAAAATCACGAATTTTTCGGAATTTATTAAACCCTGAGGATGGAAATGTCAGAATCTGAAAATATGGCATTTCAGACCTGTTGAGGTTGCATATAAGTCAATGGGTGAAGTCCCAATGATTTTTTGATGTGCGCTGGGTTTTTGACAATACCCCAAATTCGGAGTTTTGGAGTTTTCAGGTGAAAAATCTGAAAAAATCGTGAAATCGAATTTTTGGTAAAGTGTATTAATAAATAAGCCCAAAAGCCTGTGCGGATTTGGTCTGAGTTTTTTTCAGAAAATATTGAGATAAATTCAGACTTTAATAAACAGCCCCCTTCATTTTAAAGGCTTCAGTGGCAAAAACTTCTTATATGAAATTTTACTTCAAAAATTTACATTCAAAGCAGATAGATGAAGCCAACTATTCCAAATATAGAAAAGTAAAAAGGGTATAGAAAAAAACAACATATAATATATAACCCTTCGTATATAGTTATCATAATATATGGAGTTCACTATGATGAAGTCATGGTAGCTCACGCAGTGGTGTGACTACCACAGGTTCAAGGGAATAATCACACTAGGGTCCATCTCCAGTGGGTACCCATGGACAGAACTTTAACATATATAATAGCGTTGCCACCTAGCTGAAATTTTGTGGGCCTAGTTGGTAAAATACCAGACAGGGCTGGGAATACAAATTTACCCGCAATGTACTTGCTGGTAAATTTGTAATCTTTATTCGTTCTGCCTTATGTCTGCCCCAAATGCACCCCAAGTCTTTCCCAATTCTGTCCCCCACTCCCCCTTCATTCAATCCATTGCCTCTTTCACCCTATCTCCTAGCTGATTTTCACTCTTTTTGGCCCTCATAGTTAGAGCCCCTCTCCTATTACTGAAAATGGGCTGTGGTTGCCCTGGACTGTTATAGAAGCCCAAAACATAATGTACAACATTTCTAGCCTTATTCATTAGTTAAACTTTAGTTCTCCTTTAATTATTTGCCCCGTAAAAACTGTAAGAAATATGAAATCAACTAAAATAGATCTTAGTGTTCCTGGACAATTTAAAAAATGCAATGAAAGTAACACTGAGGGTATGATTTTTGTATCATTAAATATGGGGTAGAATTTTTAATAGGGTTACAGATAATACCACCAATAGTCTAATTAACCTCATACAAAAAGAAACAAATGGGATTCTTAGGCTGAATAGTTTACCTTCTAAAGGATTACAATTTAATCTAGATCTGGCAGTTGATATGTTTCCAATATGGTTGAAGTGTACCATTTACTTATTCCTTTAGTTTGGTGCTTCAGTTATATCTGTTTCAATCATTTTAGTGTATAGTTATGTATAACGTCCTTTTTAGCAACAATATAAATGTAATTATTTATAATTATTTTTTATTTACCTGTTTTTTAACCATTTTTTATGAATTATGCACTTTTACATTGATATATAGAGATGTGCTAATAAGTAATTATGTATAGTGTAGCTACAAGCACAGAATCAATCAAGTTATTTCCATTACTGTGATTAAGGGTTGTCATCAGCACCCAGGTAAGTCTGTTACCATGGTTATGTGTGTAGTCATGTATGGGGCCATTGTATATACTGTATGTAAACAGGTGCTATTTTTTAATGCACATTCCCTGGTCCCGTTTCACAAATAATTCAGTATAAATGCAAGTGCATTTTGTTACAAAGTTATGATCATAAAGTTGATAAGCCACCATACCACGTCAAGGTAAACCCCACACGGGGGTCCCTAACTTGTTACCTCTGGTCATAGTATAAAGGATCTAGTGCATCTCTGCATTGTAGTATTAATTGAAGTAAAAGTCTGCTGAACCTTGGTTTCAGTCTAAAGGCTAAATCCTCCCCGCCGCTAACTTTTAAGAGAGTGATTGCCCAAGCCAATGGCCATTTTTTAAAAAAAATTAAGGATGTAAAAAGTAAAATGATATGTATTGGTGCACACTTGGAATATGTATATATATATATATATATATACTGTATATATATATATATATATATATATATATATATATAGATAGATATATAGATATATATATATATATATGTGTCGGTATGGGTATAAGTAGGTAAGAATATAAGTGTGAGTTAAAGTAAATAAAGGACAAACTTAATTAGGTGTAGTAATAGTTGTAGTGAATGTGAATGAATTTAAAAATGGTTCCAGGGTGCAGTTAAAAACATAGGACCACCATTAGTTTAAAGGGGTGTGTATGGGGTGCTATTAGAAAACCACATATGAAGCTCAGCCACAGCTTCAAGTTATAATACAATATACAATAATAAGGGATTGTGGGAGCACTGAAAAGGCTAAGTTAAAGTATAATTCATATTTAAGTATAAGGGAAGTGCTATTTTTTAATGTATATTCCCTGGTCCCCTGTTTCACAAATAATTCAGTATAAATGCAAGTTAATAAGCCCTCCAGTACACATTTATGTTTAGGCCAGTGAGTCTGTAACTGTATAATTTAGGGATTTCTTACAGAGAGAGAAGGGGAGAAAGGAAGGGAATGTGTAAAGACTTGGTATTGAAGGTCAGGAAAAAGTCTTCTGAAGGCTGTTCGCTATACAATATATCATGTGGGAACATTTTAAAGACCTTTTTATCATGTGCTGTCTCTGGGCTGGACAATCTTAATAAATTGTTTCATCTCTGGGAACCTTGGCTGTATCTATTTACCTGGTTGTGGCAAACAATGTGTTATATCTGTAGAAATAAGTCAAATCAACTGGATTTGCTGTGTTTTTTTCCTTGAAGATGTTTCACTAGTCATCTAAATTACTTCCTCAATTCAGAATAACTTGTAAATAAGATCTTTTTTGGGGAAAATATCCTCTGGAATGTTGCTCCAATCAGCATAATCTGTTTATCATAATCCGCACCTTTCCCTGGAAGGTTTAATAACACCTCAAAGATCCAATCATGCTAATACAATCTACACTTAACTTCATGACATCCTTGCAGATTATGATAAACAGATTATGCTGATTGGAGCAACATTCCAGAGGATATTTTCCCCAAAAAAGATCCTCTTTACAAGTTATTCTGAATTGAGAAAGTCAGTTGGATGACTGGGGAAATGTCTTCAAGAAAAAAATACAGTAAACCCAGTTAATTTGACTTATTTCTACAGATATACCATGACCTGGATGAATGATAATCTTTCAACACAACAATGTGTTGTGGCTTTTGTCCTCAATATCAATAATGAAATGCATATGTCAGTTATTAAAAGGTATTTATAGTTAATATAATTTCCACAACTGCCAAATGAATCCCATGTGTAAGTATTAGAAAGGTACTAAGAAAATCTTCTAATTTCTTGTGTTGTTATGGGCACATAGTTATCATGGTGAAGTTTTAGTCACAGTAAATGGCACTGAGGTCTAGGTTCACTAAGCACTACAATTCTTAGGGGGTTATTTACTAAACTCCGAATGCAAAAATCACGAAAAATGTGTGATTATGTGAAAATGTGTTATCATGGTGAAGTGCACACAATAGTCAGATGGCTGGTTTATGGCGTAGTTTCCTTATATCTTAGCTAACATGTCTTTATTAACTGCAGCTTAAGTGTATCTTACTGTATATTCTTTGGAAGTATGCACCATGCGAAACACAAAAAGGTACATCGCTTTTACATTTGCATGATATCCCGTGCTTGTCTACCCTGAATAGTCTGTATTGTATTGGTTTTTACAATGCAGTCTTTGCACATCTGCTGGTTTTTGATTTTCATGTTATTAATGCATATTAATTTTTTGTAAGGGTAAGAAGATTTCCATATTTGATGATCACTACACATGGGGGGGGATCATTGAAGCAACACTTTTCTTCCATTGCACTTGATAGTAAGCAAGGAACCCTAAGTATGCCTCTGAGGAAGCTCTGAGCTAATTAATTTATTAGCTCTGATAAAACTTCCAATGAGGGTGGATAAATAGGTGTTTTTTGCATTGCTCATGGGTGTGAGGGTCAATTTATTTAAAATTCATAGATTTGTTATATTATTATTATTTTTATATTATTTTATTATTTATGAAAGCAGACAGGTTGCAATTAGGCTACCAGTCAAGTAAAAACAAAAGTTTCAGGGTTGATGTACAAACACAGTTAAAGGAACACTAAAAATTAAAGTGTTTTACAAGAATGACAATATAATGTACTGTTGACTTGCACTGGAAAAACTGGTGTATTTGCATCAGAAACTCTACTATAGTTTATATATAAATAAGATGCTGTGTAGCCAAGGGGGCAGCCATTCAAGCACAGGATACATAGTATATAGATATGTTCTGAAGAATTCCATTGTATACTACATAGCTTATATGTTATCTGCTGTGTATCCTGTGCCTTTTCTCCTTTTCCAGCTTTCAATGGTTGCCCCCATGGCTATATAGCAGCCTGTTAATATAAACTATTGTAGAGTTTCTGAAGCAAACATATAATTTTTACCAGTGCAGCACACCAATACATTATATTTTCATTACTTTTTCAATTTTTGGTGTTACTGTTTCTTTAAGGTGCACAAGTGTAGTTGATAACAACCAGCCAGCCGTTTGTTTTGAACAATCTATTACAAATTATAAAATGTAAGCAAAATCCCGATTGATTGCTTTTAGTAACTTTGCATCTGCAATTAAACACCTATATTAGTAAATTAGTGTGTGTTGCATTTTTATATAGAGCAGTATGAATTTAAATATGAAAATATGAAAAAAACACAGCATATCAATCAAATGCTCCACGTTTTTTATTTAGTTTGAATGAAAATCAAAGGAAAAAGAGTCTGATTGACTCACTAGAAATGGAAGCCAACCACGCACCGAAAGAACTAAACTTGTACATTTATGGTATATTTTTAATGTGCAGTGATGTTCAATTGAAACATCTGCTCTAATGAGCCTGACATTTGCACTAATAGCGCTTGTTTACTTAATACCCTGGATTAGATGCCTTTCCCAACTGAGTTCTCTATTTTTCAGATAGGAGGACAAATTGGCTGTTCTTTTATGTGCACATTTTTATTTCTATTTTTTTGTAGAAGAAAATGCTTCCTAAAAATATCACATTCTCATTGCATAAAAAGCTTTTGTTACTGTAGACACAAGCGTATTCTCTGTGGGCTGCTCTGAAGACTGAATGTCATTTTGGTTGTTTGGCAACAAGTGAATAGTCAAATGCAATTTACCATTTCAAGCTAATCCTTGAGCAAGAGCATTAACTATGTGGAGATAACAGCAGGTTTATATGTTTTTAAATAGCTCTACATATTTAAACATAATTTAAGGTTCAATTGAAATAGTGGTGATTGTGAAACACTTTGCATTTATTAGTTAATTTTCTCATGTCATGTGGTTATATATTTTTTCTCTAATCTGTAAATGATGACCCATTATTTTAGTAAAACATTGTCCATGTTTCTGAAAGTCATATGAGACCAGGAACACAGTGACAGTGTTAACGTTTGAACAATGCTAAAGAGCTTAGGGGATGGATAAAAAAGGAAGAATTTCAGTCTACTGTATGGCTGAAAGAGAATAAATGTGTTTCTATCCAACCTGCCAGCTAGCTAATTATAATTCTGCATAAGGGTATGAAAAAGCCCTAGGGATGTTCATTATATTATTATTATAAGTGTAATGTTAAGAGATTATAGAAGCAGAAGACACAGTTCATTGAAATGACTGTAAAATAATGAATTTTGACCACTGTGAAAGAGAGAGAGAGATAAAAACGATTCTTTCACTATTGCTTAAACTAATTAAACAGACTAACAACTATCTAGCATTCTAACATTTAGACAGAAATTATTATGCAAATACTAATATGCTATATTAGCCACACAAATTGATGACTGATTGTACAATTTACCTTTTCTAGACACAGCTGATCAGAATGTTTATGATCATGACACATGTTTTATAGTGCAATTAATGACATATCATTTAGGATGAAAAAAAGATAATAATCACTGACATATGTAAAACATATATACACCCATAGCTATATTAAAGTAACTGCAGATCTTGAGATACTTCTATCATGTGATATTATGTGTGTTCAACAAATAATCCCACTATTTAATATAATTAATACCTTAATATAATCTGCCATCACCTGGGAGGGCATGGCTGCTGATGGGGCTGTGGAAAAAATAAAGGCCACAGCTTTATTAATTCTTAACATTTTAACCAATCCTTACACATTATGCAGTCTGTTGAACAAACCAGCAGACACACGAAAGACGGGAGTCTCCTGCTGCAGAAGGGGGCAAGCTGTAGGTTACTGACCCCATTGCGGCTTAACTGAATACATACATATCCATTGGCAGTGACCCTAAAGCTGTGCAAAAAGAATAGCAAAAACATAATAATAGTTGAAAACAGTGCATTGGGAAACATAGGAATTTACCCTCTAACTCTAGGTGGGAGCTGCCTTATTGTCTGTGCCCAAGTATTTTCAGCATGTATAGTGGGAGGGATCCACTGGCTGCCCGCCAAAGGCCAGACAAATGGGTTATCCAATGTATGAAAAAACCCAAGGGTTGGCACAGCAACATTCACTATGGTATGGGTGAGCTTTTCACAAACTCACTGTCCTCACTTTAAGGACCCATTTTTGCTGGACAATTCTTCTTAAATTATTGGGCTTGTTGGCTTTTAAATAAGGAATGGGGTTAGTTTAGACTAGGGATGAATCCCAAATTACATAAAACAATCATATTTATTAAGTGGTTGATGCCCAAATCCAATATACTGACTTGCATGTCGGAGGGTCTAAATCAGGGGTCAGCAACCTTTACGATCAAAAGAGCCATTTTGCCCCCTCTTCCACTAAAGAAAAATAGTCTGGAGCTGCAAAACATAACATAGCTTATAAACTTTTAAAAGTTTTAACCTTTTTTTAATTTTAACTGTTACAACAACAGAATATAACAAACAGAAATGCAGTGTGTATGTGTAGGCCTACTTTTAAATAAATTAAACACTGAATAGCCCTCTTAAATGCTAGTGTTCACATCTGTTTAATGTGACTTCTGTTTCTCAAGCTCCATGCTGATCTTCCTACTCTTGTCTTGAGTGTGTGACTGTGGTAAGGACCATGATGAATCATTTTGCTGCGGCTCGGTCTTGCCTGTCACTCCTGGGACGTCTATACAGCCCTCACACCTGCTGGCGGCTTCCTGTAAGCTAACCGTTAGCTTACTGTGGTCGCACACTGAAGAAGCCGCCAGCAGGTGCGAGGGCTGTATAGACAACATGACAGGCAAAGCTGCAAGACCGAGCAACAGCAAGCAGAATGAAGAGCTGCATGAGGCTCCGGAGCCGCAGGTTGCCTACCCCTGGTCTAAATAAATTAGAAATATGACTAGAAAACCATATATCCCTCCAAGTTGAAAATTATGAAGTTTTCAGCTAATTTCTAACATAATATTGGAGTGTGTGGAACATAGCTCTTTGATTGTTATGGGGGACAATTTCATCAATAATTCCCATCAGGCATACCTCAGTGGAAACAACCGGGGAAATTCGAGATTAGAGTGTAGTTCACACACTATTTTCCCCCACTGATATTGAATGACTATATTATGTGTAGGAATAAGGCTCTGGGTTCTTTCTTGCAGAAATGCCATATTTATGCTCAATTCTAGCCACTAGGTAATACCATTATACTGTTATATAATTTTCTGAATATGCAATCAACTCCAGCTCTCCATTTTGCCTAATAAGCTCTATGCATTTGCAAGAAGACAGTGGTGGTTACTACTTTATGATCTGATATTTATAGTATACATTAGTGAGTTAGATATATCATTAGTGCTAGGCAGTTCTCTTTGTAGCACTGGGATCTTCTTAACAAGATATATGTGCTCCCTTTGCTCCTCCAACCGTGACCCCATTCTAATCCACCCCGATATGCACTAGCTTCTCCATAATGCTGTAACTCACCCACCCAACTTTCGGGCACTCTTCCAGTCTCTTAGATATTTTTTTCCCTAAAGGTGGCCATACACAGGCCGATAAAAGCTGCAGACAGGCTGAGTCGGCAGCTTATTAGGCCAGTGTATGGGGACCCCCGACGGGCTTCCACGATCGAAAGTCGGCCAGATCGCGATCGGATGGGACAAAAAATCCCGTCGGATCGCGGCCACATCTGTTCGTTGATGCGGTCCCGCGATCCGACCACCCGTTCCCACACGTTAGGATCCGATCATTGGGCCCTAGGGCCCATGATCGGATCAGCCCGATATTGCCCACCTCAAGGTGGGCATATCGGAGAGAGATCCACTCGTTTGGCGACATCGCCAAACGAGAGGATCTCTCTGTGTATGGCCACCTTAACACAGCAGGTCCCTTTCTATTGAAATAAGGCCAGTGCTTAAACACAAACAATAAATTAATTGTTTATTTTATTAAAATCTTAGACTATCTTAGATTTATTTAATTAAAAGCTTAGATCCTAAATTCATGAACTCACAATTTAAGGTTCTCTACCTACCATTCATTTAATCATTAGTACCAATATGTATGACAGCAGGGTTATCCCCAGCCCCGCCAAATTATTTGTCTACCCAATCAACCACATGCTGGCACCAGAGAGACCAGGTAACCAGGAAACAGATAACCCAATATGATTTCCTAATAATTGAATCCCATATAACCACAATACAGTATATTGAGTTCTACTAGAGAGGCTGGAAGAGTTTATACTCCCATCTTCCTCTAACAATCTGGCAAGCCCCAGATCAGCCTAACTTTTTCTTTTACCCAACTGGCTACCTCCTGGCTATTCCTGCAAATAAAATGATCGAGCAAACTTTTTTTACAAATGTTACTTGGATGGCTTATTATTTCTTATATGTCATTCCATTCAGATATCACATATTTTTACATATTAACTTAATGTTGAACTATGTTGTGGCATAGTATGTTGTACAGTATGTCTAAACAATGCTCGACCTGTTGATATATTTTTTTGTTTGTTTTTAGAACAATGTGATTATTTGCTAGTATTAAAAACTGTATCTGTACATAAATGTACTTTTGAACTGAATTTTATATTGGATTGATTCTTTCCTTTAAATTTCAGAAGAAAAATAAATGATCACCAGTTCCCTGGTAATGCAATTATTATTTGATTTTCAGTAACACTTGAATTATTTTCAGTTCTGTATATACAGTATCTAGATTTCATTATACAGCATTTCTCATACAGTGAAGTGCATAAAAGCCAAAGAAAGTGTTGGTGCTGTGAAAATGACAAGCTATACTAACTGAGAACAGCAGGCATCAGAACAAGCAGCAGCATTATAATTATCCTCCAGGGGTCACAATTGGGTTGTTAATTCACTACAAAGTATGGATGGAGCAGCTTGATTGGAACAATTTATTCACAGTCTTCATTCATTAAGATTCAAATAAATAGTAAAGGTAGGACAGGAACAGATAAAGCAAATTGTGCATACTGTGCTGCTTTAGTCTGTAAACATTTATTCACTAAGCACAAATCTCCCTCAATCTTTACCTTGCATTCTTTTCACTATCCTTCCTACTTACTGTTTTAATGCATAATTAAGAAGGTCAGAATTAATGAAGCAGTGCAGAGTAAAGTTCAAGTAATCCCCAGGCACCACTTATTCTATTAGATCTCAGGCATGAATGTCAGATTGGCAGCCTTAGAAGCACTAAGAGAGTGGAACTGGCAGCATCTCTGGAATCGAACAACCTGTGGAGGCATACCTGCAGTGTCAAGTCATTCCTAAGCACCTTCCATGAAAAAAAATCAAACAAAACTGGTCAGCTGGAACTTTCTGTAGCTTAGCAACAACCTTCTTAAGTTAAAAAAAGTCCTTATCAGTATAAACCTCCACTGAGAAGCCTTAGCTTGAAATTAAATTGACGAAAAGTAAACCAAAACAAGGCAATATTCTCTACAGTGGAAATGTAAAAGAAAAATCAATTAAAAAAGGGGGACATGTCTGACACACTTTGCACTAAAGTTAAAAATATCAGTGTGAAATCCTCTGTTAATTTCCTAACACCCTCAGATTTCCTGTGACAGATACATATAGAAATACTGTATACAATGCTAATGACAGAAGAAACATGCCCATTTTGATTTATAAATATTCATGCACACAGATGGCTTTAAAAAATATTTGGTAGTTGATGATATGACTGATAATCATATTCCAGGATGGCTGATTGTGATCTGTTGAGTGATTTAATTTGAAGTATGTTTTATGGAAATAAAAAACGGAAATGTCTGCAGAAAACTTCTATCTCAGATTTTACAAAAATATATAAATAATGCATGTTGCGGTTAAATGTGCTTGAATAAAAGCCTACTTTGATATTAGAACGCCTCCTCTATCTGGATCAGCGCTCAGAGGTGAGGAAAATGCAATACTTAAATGGTGAGGTGGCAAAACAGCATATTACATGGTTTTAATATTTATACATGATTTATGCCAACAATTTAAGAAATGTTATTTAAGATATGACCTAAACGTGCATGTCTTATAAAGTTATTTAGGAATTTCAAGGAACAACAAAGCAAAAGGCAGTGACTGAAACTTGTATTTAACCTACCTGGCATACATGGTAGTTTGCCAAAATGCATGGCCAGGACCAGATTTACCTACTGAGCAGCCCTAGGCCGGTTCTGCTCATTGCCCCACCCCCTTCCCTGCTTCCTTCCCCTTCTTGTCCCGCCCCCTCCCCTTCGCCATCTTCCTCTCCTTCCTGCGTGTCTGGCATAGCACTGGAGACCGGTGTGCGGGAGTACTCATAACTAGGATGCTGGGCGTCATGTCGCCCCTGAATTTCTTGCCACAAATCTGGGCCTGTGCATGGCTTGCCATATGTTCCTGCCCTCAGACTGTGTAAAGGGACACTGTGACTGGCCTGTGGGTCTTAGTTATTCTGAGAATGCAAAAGGGAGTTGGCCTCAGCAAATAAAATTATGATTGTTATTATTCTGTAGCAAAAATCAAAAGAGACAAATATCAACATTTATACTTGTGACTAAAATACTTTCAGGTGCTATAAGTGAATGGAGTTACATGTAATTATTTTCTAATATGAGAGGTTTGGGACTTTACAGTCTACTAGAAGAAAAATGTTTGATAAAAGGCAGCAGGAGGTACTTTCTACCTGCCTACAGACTGTAGAATAATTTGAGGATTGTCCATGTCCAAAGAAAAATAACGGAAGGCTTCACAAACATTTGATTCTTTGAAAGAAATGCAGTATGTACTTTAAAACTTGACCCTATTAGTGGCAGATTTCTCAAAGTGTAAAATTAGATCACAGAAAAACTCAACTACTTTCTATTCATTCCTATGTGATTTTTTAGAACTGTATTTATCAATGGGTGAAAGTCCACCATTTGAAATAATGAATAGAAAGTGGATGAGTTTTTCTGTAGTTTTGGTGAGCTCTAAACCTCAAAGTATTTAACAAAGCTGCCCTATTATATGTGTGACAGTAACAACATAACTAGGTCACTGTATTTAGGTAGAGATAGAACACTAAGGGCCAGGTTTATCAAAGATAAATCAGAAATATTCACTTTCTATTCATTCCTGTGGGAATTGTATCTTACTGTACTACTTTCCCTACTCTGAGGGTTTTCTTTTTTTATCATAAATGGAGTTTGTATTATTTCTCTATCTGCGAAAAAAAGCAGCATATATTCTGGCAAGTATTTTCTGAAAACTAGAATAGTTGATATTTGTAAAGAACCAAAAGTTAAAATTTACCAGAACAAACTTGGCAAGTAAAAGCTGGTGAGCTTCTAAAGAAGCCAACAGGAATAGTTTCTAACAACTTCAAAATAAATGTTCTCACTGATGTGTGCTTTTTTCCACAACAGAACCCTAACTATTTGGTTTATGTTTTTTCTTAACTAAGATTTGAATAAAACTTGAAAAGTCACATGTGTTTTGTTGAAGGCAAAGGCATTAGTTCTACCATACTGCCCATCCTCAACCCTAACCCTTTAGTCAGAGAAGTAGTACAAAGAAATACTGTTGCCCTTTCAAGAAATATATACAGGCATCCTGTTTAAAGTGATACTGTTTTGATTTTTATGGTGTAGTTTTTATTTCTAAATGACACTGTTTAAACTGCAAATAATTCACTCAGCCATATAAAATTGTATTCATAAAGTATATTAATATTGGTGTGTAGGCAGCCCTCTCAAGTCATTTTGCTTGATCCTGTACTATAGAAAGAGGCAGCATTTCAGAATGGAACTGCTTTCAGGCAGGCTATTCTTCCTCCTACTCGATGTAACTGAAGGAATTGCAGTGGGACATGGATTTTTTATATTGCGTGCTATTCTAATATAAACCAAGGAGCTGTGATCTTGCATCAGGGAGTTATTATCTGGTTACCTTCCCACAGTTCTATTGCTAGGCTGCTGGGGGGAGGGGGTGATATCACTCCAACTTGCAGTGCAGCAGAAAAGTGACTGAAGTTAATCAGAGCGCAAGTCACATGACTGGGGGCACCTGGGAAACTGACACTTGGTCTAGCTCCATGTCAGAGTTCAAAATTAAATATAAAAAAAGCTGGGTGCTCTTTTGAAAAACCGATTTCAGTGCAGATTTCTGCTGGATCAACACTATTAACTGATGCATTTTGAAAAAAACATGTTTTCCAGTGACAGAATCCCTGTAAGTGTGGATTGTGGGGTCCTTAGTGTACATCATGCTTAAAAAAGTTTTTGTTTACTTTTTTAGGGGTCCTACCAGCTTAGTCAGCCAAAGAACCAATAAATCCTCTTTTTACGCCACAAACCACATTTTAATAATAATATTAATGCTAATTAACATGAAAATTACATAAAATAAAAATCCAGAATGGAGGCCCTATTATTTGTGCTCTGTAGCATATCTTATGGAGGTCAGTACATCACACTATCACTGCATTAACTTGGCAAGAAATCTTAAAAGACTTAATTGTGATTCCTGGTTGGATTATATTATGTGACTGTGGTTTCAGTGGACATGGAGTCAATAACAATAACAAGGAAAAGTATTAAATAGCTTGGATATTTAACTAGAGGCATTGTCTCAAAGGATTGTACTTCAGTGAAATTGAAGCGTAGCATAAAGCTGGGGCAATATATTAAATGTTGATACTGAAATGTAGAAAAATACATTTTCTGATATTGCACATATTTATGTGAATGATTTGGGACAACTGTCTTGTTTTTTGAGACAATTAAAATATTGTCTATCTACCCTCAAAAACAAATCTTAAATGGGTGATGCATAGATAATCCAAAATAATGTCTAAAGATTGTTGTCTCCATTTGATTTTGTTATTTAAGGGGAGTTTAAGCCATTGGCTAATATAACAGCAAATATTAACAAATAGAAGCCAAAGATATGATTTTGTACCCCTGGACCCCCAGCAAAAAATGTTGTATAACCCCCTTCTTTTCCATACATATTCTCAGGAGAACAACTTGATATATATATATATATAACATTTTTATGATGAATATAAAATCAATGTGCTATCATGTTATGCTAATTACATCAGTATCCTAGTCCATATAATTGCCTGGGTTACAAAACTCAAACTGTGCCCAGCTAAAGGTGACATCCCCTTGTATTTTGTAAAATAAATATAGAAACATCGGAAACATCACTTAAAACTGTTCTCTAATAGAAAATGCATCATATGGTATTGTTTTCTGTTAATACCGAGTATGAATTGTTAAAATGGCCCTTTAAGCAGTATTGGCACTACATCTAAAAAATATTCAAGAATATTATCCAGCTGTTTATAACAATAAAAGGGGACATTAGAGAAGGAGAAGTTTGATAGTAAATGTTTTTTCTTGCTACAATTCCAGCAACAAATAGCAGTTTATGTCAAATTATCCAAGTTTATATACATACTGGACAACTAAATAATTTTCATCCAAAGCAAGACCAGACGACCTATACTGACCACAGATTATAGCGCCAAGGCTTTCCTTTCTCTGAGATTCTCTAACAAATAGCTTGATATAGGTTGTAGAATTGCTGGCAAACATAATGCAAGCAATGGTTAAAATGGTAGTAATAACTATATATTGAGACAATTTGAATGTCAGGAAATACTAATATATAAGGAGGGTATCGTCTAAAATGCTTAATCCCCTCTACACAATAAAAAGAAAAAAATTTATATAAAAAATAATAAAATACATTTTATAATTTAAAATGTATTATACATTTAAGGTAAATAAAAATAATCTGACCACAGGTCCTGGAAATACACTAGGCACTGTTGCAGTATATCACCATCAGTTTATTCAGACAAGTGTTAAGCAGACAGAAAGAGAAATAACTTTGTACATCTTGACAATGTAAAAATAATTTCATTTTGTAGTATTAAAAGATCCATACCTAACAATCAGTAATAATAATATACTATACTTCACATCATGTCTCTAATCTTCCTGTGTCTTCCCTGGAGATTTTCTCTAATTAAAAAAATGGGCTTAGTACAAAATCAAGTAGATGACCAAATAACATTTAATATAATTTAATTCTGAACAGAATTCTACAGTACAAGCAAAAGAGCAATGCTATAAATAAACATTTATCTTCACTAATAATAGTCATAACACCTACCTTTATATTGGGTGGAAAAAATGGAGATTATTGATAGTGATGGACAATGATATATTGGAAATTATTTTGTCATGTAATCATTGTTTCACAGTGAGATAAAGGGGCTAATTTATCTTCCATGTGATGTATATACAGTAACTATAATGCACACACACGTGTATATATATATATATATATATATATATATATATATATATATATATATATATATATATATATATATATATATATATATATATATATATATATTCCTGTTAGTGTACATACTCCAATAAAACATTTTATGGCACATACTAACTGTACTGTGCAGTAGCACCCTGGATTGCAGCTAGTATTCTGACTTCACTGAAAAAGATTGAGAGCTCTGCAAAGATAAGGTTTAACCGACTGGGTGTATATGGACTGGAATCCATATATGGTGTAACAATTGTAAATAGGGCCATGATGATCAGTCTCATTTTAGCCAAATTGCATAAACTTGTATTTATCAACATTATACCTAATTTTCCTGTTTGCTGCCCAGTTTTCCAGTTTAGTCAAATAACACTGCAAAGTGGCAGCCTCCTGCATGGCACTTATAGTTCTACACACTTTAGTATCGACAACAAAAATAGAAACAGAACTATTAATGCCCACTTCCAGGTCATTAATATGTTTATACAATGTGAACACAAAGCACATTTTTAGATTTGGTGAGTCTGCTGAATTCAAGCTCGCCTTTCTCCTTGATCTGGAGGTCTGGCCACCAGGAATGTTTGTCTGTTGGTATGTCGGATGGTTAAACTGGTCCCAATCCTGAAAGATGTTTAATATAAAGTCTGGTCATGGTAGACCCAAGCTGGCAGGTCATGTTACCCATTAGGTGACATACTTTCTATTTTTCTGGAAACAAGGTTACACATTTCTGAATGGGTTTATTGCCAAATTAGAAATTGTCTTGACTAGCTGCATGCAGGGAATAATTGTCAAAAAGCAACTGAAAGAGCAAAAAGTCAGAGGGCAGACAAAGGGCAGACAGAGGGCAGACAGCGGCGAAATAACATAAGAATTGCTGGACTGCCAGAGGGCTGAGAAGTGAGTGAACCGGAAAAGTTTCTAGAAAACCTGCTGCGCACTACCTGGGGTGCCGAGCAATTCTCTCCTATACTGATGGTAGAGCAAGTACACCGAGTACCTACTAAAGCACTTCCCCCGGGGGCCCCACCATCAATATTTATTGCAAAGCTACTCAACTACCGGGACCAAGACACGATCCTGCGACTGGCAAGAACCAAAGCACTGATAATCGTGGATGATGCCACTCTGCAATTCTACCCAGACTACACCATCAAAGTCCAGCGGCAGAGGGCAAAA
This sequence comes from Xenopus laevis, assembly GCF_017654675.1. NCBI lineage: Eukaryota > Metazoa > Chordata > Amphibia > Anura > Pipidae > Xenopus > Xenopus laevis. The sequence continues at coordinate 45,263,923 of NC_054380.1, forward strand.
TTGACAGAAATCCGGAAACTCCTCCTTGCTAAGAATATCCAATACTCCATCATTTTCCCAGCCAAGCTGCGCATTGTTGACCACAATACGACAAGATTTTTTACTAACCCCGGGGAGGCCATGGACTGGCTGGAATCCAGGAATCCATGATACTGTGAGTACTGGTCAGCCGAGAAGGCAATATGCTTGAGCCCATAATATTATGTGGCAAGTTGTTTAAGTGAGCATATTCCCCCCCAACTAGCTGAATACAAGCTAAGATATACGGGTGATGCCAGTATGTGGTGGCCGCACGGAAATTTTCAGGCAAAGACAACTCTGCCCAAACACCCCATGATGGGCATATATACTTTTGATCTAAGTTACAGGGTAAAGGTCAACCCAAGTTGGTAGGGCAGGGAGGGAGGGAGCGCATAGTAGCCTGACGCACAAAGGCACCAAACAAGTCGCACAGCTGGGTGTAAATAAGTTCCAAGTTTATTTTCCCCTTACTCTGGGGTACCACGTTCCAAACCTATTACCAATCAAATTCACTACAAGGGATGAGACCAAAAGAGCACACAAGCAAAATGGGAACTCTGATTCCACAATGGTATGGATAGCATTGTGGAATATTAGAGGTCTCAACTCTAATATAAAGAGAAGCCACTATGTTCAATTACCTCAAAAAAACATCTCAAGACATTCTGCTCCTCCAAGAGACACATCTAACAGGTCAGTGGATACTGGCTCTTAAAAAACCATGGGTGTCAAAGGCCTACCATTCAACCTACTCTATATATGCAAGAGGTGTCTCAGTCCTGATGAAAAAAAAAAACATTTTACTTTGTGTAAATTGATATCAGATCCAAATGGCAGATATTTAATAATTCATTGTATATTGTATATTGTATAATGTGCGAATGACCTTGGTAAATGTTTATGTACCACCCCCCTTTCATTCCGAAATTCTAGATGAAAAATGTCTAAAGTGCTAACACTTCCAGCAGCCCCAATATGCATAAGAGATTTCAACTGCATGATGAACCCCCAGGAAAATAAGACCCCCCCCCGGGAACAGCAAACCCCCTGGGTGACGCATATGGGAATGGTTGATGTTTGGAGGTGGAGGCATCCAGGTGAGTCTGCCTTCTCATCAGTCAACAACATACAATACCCCGTCAAGGATAGATCACACAATAGCAACACAAGACTCTTTACCTTATGTACAAGAAATAACTTTTCTCACAAGGGCCCTTTCGGACCACTCCCCAATACAACTACAGCTTAAACTGGGAGTAAAGCAACACATAAATTGGAGACTGAATCCTAATTGGCTAAAAGAGGAAGAGATTGGGCAAAAAGCAGCAGCAGACTTTAAACAATACTGGGACATAGGTTGTGTGTGGGGGTGCACATCCTAACAGTATCTGGGATGCAGCTAAAGCAGTACTCAGGAGGTCCTTCATGCAGTCCATAAGCTCAAAAAAATGGAGCTATGCAGACAATAGGAACAAGCTAGAGACACAAATAGAAGAAGCTGAGAAGGAGTATCGAGCAGACCCTTCCCTGGAGAATTAACAAATACTTAAAAAAGCCCAACAAAATTTGGAACTTATGTTAACAAAACTAACAGTCAAACAATTAATGCACAGAACGCAAAGCATATTTGAAAGTGGAGAGAAATGTAGCAAAACACTAGCATTCCTAGTTAAAAATGATCAACCACACACAACAATAGTGCAAATTAAAATGCCCTCAGGAGCAGTAATTACTGACCCACAGGACATTGCCAGCGCTTTCTCTGACTACTACTAAACCCTATATGCAACAGTTAAAGAAACTTCTAACAATCAAACAAATAATTTCTTAGACATAATCCAATTGCTCTCTATGACTAGTCAGCAAAAAAACTACTTAGATAACCCAATAACGCAATCAGAAATCGCTGAGGCAATCACACAATTAACCCCTCACAAAAGCCCAGATGGACTACCAGTAGACTGGTACAAACAGGCTATTAAAGAGGTGGCCCCTAGGCTAGATTAAACGTACAACACTGCGTATGCTCTGGAAGAACTCCCACCCTCCTTCTATGATGCTCAGATAGTGGTCATACCCAAATCTGGTAGAGACCCACAGCTATGCAGTTCGTACAGACCCATCTCGCTGGATGTAAAAATTCTGGTAAAAGTAATGGCCACAAGGCTATCCAAGGTGGTTCCAGATATTATACATCCAGACCAGGCTGGCTTTATGCCTGGGAAAACCACAACAGGGAACATCAGGCGCTTGTTCACAAACTTACAAATCAGACACGAGAACGCAGGCTCCAGGATTTTGGTATCCCTCGAAGCCAATAAGGTTTTCGACACAGTTGAGTGGGAATTCCTATGGGCAGTCCTGCAACGGTTGTGATTTGGGGCAAACGTTATGTAATGGATACAGTTATTGTATAAGAAACCCACAGCCTATGTTTTTGTGAATGGGGTAAAATCGCCAAGAGTGAAACTAGGGAGAGGTACGAGGCAGGGGTGCCCCTTATCTCCCCTGCTGTTCGCACTAAGTATTGAACCCCTTGCACTCTTAATCAGACAGGCCCACCAAATAACAGGACTAAGGTACAGGACAATAAAGGAAAAAATATCATTGTATGCGGACGATGTACTGCTTCTAGTAAATCCAGGCCCCTCCTTAACTCATGCAATACAGGTAATAACTGAATATGGGAAGCATGCTGGAATAAAAATAAATAAAGAGAAATCGGACCTACTCCCAATAGACCTGATCCCAGAGAAAGGCTGGTGTAAGCCTGAAACGTTGCTGAACTGTATTCTTTTCTGAGATGAAGCCCTTCAAATAAAGGCTTTTTAAGAAAAATTACTTTGGAAGGTGCTGTCTATGTACAAAAGTTGCAAAATTTCGGCTGGAAGTGGCTGCCTGAGATGTGCACCTGATTGACACACTAATTCGTTGGTGAGTGCTGACTTTTTTTGTACTGATCTCAGAGAACGACAGATTAGAAATAACGGACCTACAATGGGTCAGCAAATTGAGATATCTAGGGGTAGAAATGGAAATGGATATAAGCAACTATGTGACAAATAACCTAGAACCAATAATTAGGAAACTCCAATTAGCAACCACACAATGGGCCAACCTACCACTGACACTCTGGGGAAGGACCAATGTTATAAAAATTATATATCTGTCTAAGTTTCTGTACATTCTCCTGAACTGCCCCACTTACATTGAACTTAAGCTATTTCGGAGAATTGATGCTATAATCAGGCCCTTCCTGTGGTCAAATAAGGCCCCTAGGATTGTCATGAGCACTCTCACATTACACAAAGATATGGGTGGCCTGGCGCTCCCAAACCTGCAATAATAACATGTGGCCTTGCAAATTTCATACCTGCAGGCCTGGTTTATTCCAGATACAGAATGCCCACTCTTAATCCTCCAAGCTTTAACAGTGGGATCCTGGGAAGCCCTACGTAACAATCCATATAGGCCAGGAAACAATACCCCAGATCAAATTCTCACTATAACTACCCCAATTAAATTATGGCAACAGGTAATGAAACGTATGGGGAAAAAGACACCCTATATAAGTACTAAGCAACCACTATGGGGTAATTTTAACTTATCCCACTTTCGGAGAATTCCAGACTTCATATACTGGCCAAAGCGTAATATCAAGTATCTGGAACAACTGCAAGTGGATGGCGCTTTTCCCACTTTAACTCAATTGCAGCAAAACATGACGCCACCCCGATTTATGCAATATCGCTATCTGCAGCTAAGACACACCTTCAGGGAGAAGTATGGCACCCTATCCGTACCCTCACACTCAAATAAAATTGAGGAGCAGACATGGAGTGCCTCTCCCACGAAAGTGATATCCAGAATATACAAAGTACTTATGAGTAGTCAGAATTCCAAACTCCCAACACTACACCTAAAGTGGCAGGTAGACATACACAACCGAACCGAAGAGGAATGGGAAGACGCCACTGAGGACCCATATTCCCATTTGGTCTCAGGGAGAGACAAACTTATTCAATGTAAGCTCCTGCATAGGGTATACATAACACCTCAAAAGCTATACCAAGTAGGAAAAAGGGAAAATGATGCTTGTCATAGATGTAATCAGACCCCTGCTCATTGACTACATCTGTGGTGTGAATGCCCTCACATCAAGAAAAACTCGGGGAAAATAGCAAGGTATATGGTAAATGACCTGGGACTACCACTGACTATAGAAGATCTCCCAAATACAAGTAAGGCCACTCGCACCTTGATTAAAATTTTGCATTACTATGGTAGGAAAACAATCCTTATGCACTGGATGGGAGGAGAAAAACCCACCATGAAAAAGTGGAGGAGGCAAATAAACACGGTACTCCCATTATATAAGCTTACATATGAGAAAAGGGGAAACATGGCAAAGTATAAGAAGATTTGGGAGCCATGGTTAACACAAGAAGGATTAGATATAGACTAGATCAACTAAGAGGATTAGGGAAGAGTAATAGGATAACAGGTAACCCCCCCCCCTTGTTTTTTGTGTGATGTTTAATACTGTGCTGTATTTTCAAGTACAATATTATTATTTTGTATGTGTCTGTTTGTACGAAAACAATAAAAATCATTTAAAAAAAAAAAAAAAAAGAAGATGAAAAAGTGAGCATTTGCTTCGTTTTGGTGACACTAATTTTCAACTAATTGACAAAATTTGTAATGCTTAAGGTGTAAGTGCATCGAATTAGACATGGATGGCTGGATGACATTTAGGGGCAGATTTATCAAGGGTCGAATTTTGAATTTGAAAAACGTAGAAATTAGAATTCAAAAAGACCAACCGAAATTAAAAAAAGTTTTTTTCACCAAATAGGTCAGTTTTTGAATCGTACGAATCGAAGTAATAGTGCATTCGAATCATACGACTCTAAGGGGCCCATTTACTTAGTTCGAGTGAAGGAATAGAGGGAAAAAAGTTTGAATATCGAATGGTCGAATATGGCTACTTCGACCATCGAATGGGCTACTTCGACCTTCGACTATGACCTTCGACTTCGAATCAAACGATTCGAACTAAAAATCGTTCGACTATTCTAGTACTGTCTCTTTACAAAATTCTTCGACCCACTAGTTCGCCACCTAAAACCTACCGAGGCCAATGTTAGCCTATGGGGAAGGTCCCCATAGGCTTCCTAACAATTTCCTGATCGAAGGAATATCCTTCGATCGATGGATTAAAATCCTTCGAATCGTTCGAGTCGAAGGATTTAATCGTTCGATCGAACGATTATTCCTTCGTTCGATCGTAGGAATAGCTCAAAATCCTTCGACTTCGATATTAGAAGTCGAAAGATTTTACTTCCCTTAGCCAATATGGTGTCTTCATGGACATGTTGCTTTACAAACCATAGCTTTTTGAAGCACTGAGTTGAAGCTTGCACATGTTACTGTAAATAATTAAGCATGGGGGATGCATCATCATCTAGAAAACTGACGTCTGATTCGTGGTACCACAAGAGAATATCTACAGATAGAATATTTGTTAAACCTGATTAAATGAATGATTTGTCTTTAAGAATATTAATTCTACAGTCCTTCTATTGCTATCTATAAAAACATTTCTTAACCATTGTTTATTCTAATGCTATAATTAAAAAGATTCATTTGATGCTTGGTTAATATGTATTTCCTACCTGTCACCTTTGCTCCACTTTTTTTTCTTCTGAATTTTGTATGCGCTACAATTAAGCTGTAATTAAAATGTCTCTCTGAAATATTTCTTGAACATATCCAAAACAGGATTAATTTAGATGCCAGATATGCATGATAAAATAAAAATAGGCATGTTTCCATTGTAAACTAACACTGCAATTTTGAAACCTGAAAAATAAATTCAAGCAATCATGGTATGCAGTTTTTAATTAGTGAAAATCATTATGCAGCAAATACTTTTTATTCTATTTAATTTTTAAAGAAAACCTACTGTTACCGTATATACTCGCGTATAAGCCGAGTTTTTCAGCACCCAAAATGTGCTGAAAAACTCGACCTCGGCTTATACGCGGGTCATACCGTAAATCCCTCACCAGCCGCAGATACGCTCCTTCCGCGGCCGACCCGGAGCAGGTCCAGGAGCTCCGGGCGGCGCGTCCTTCCCTGCCGGCGTTCGCTCCCAAAATGGCGGCGCCCATGGCCGCCACGTGGGTAGTTCACATGAATACCTAGGGAAAGGCACTCCATTGCAACTGACTAGATGGAGCCAAAAATGTTTATTTTGAAGACCTGATTATGTATTGTCCGTACATTCTAAAGCACCAACAAAAGATGAATACATACAAATGATTACTCAATCTTGTTCATGAAAGCATACTATCAAGATCATATAGTCTATAAAATATATTGAGGTCAGCAAGAGCACTTAACTATTTAAGTTAAGACGCGCTTTAAACCAAATCCATCATTCTTTTATGCCTTTGACTTGCTCCAAGTGGTTGCCCTTTCATATTCTTGTTGCTACTCAACAGATGTCATCTGCTTGATGATGATCGTGCCAGTCAGTCACAGACAGTCCTGCGCTATGGGAGAGGGAGGTGTGTTGGGGCCGCGGAAGGAGCGTACGGTACCTTTTTTCTGCTTTCCTAGGTGCAGCACCTCATTGATCTTCTGAGCAGCCATGACAGGTGGGAGGTCACAGGGAAAACAAGTGGCAATTGTCCAGCTAATAGTTCTGACTCTTTTAAATCGTTTTAGATTACACATTCACATTTTGAAATCTGACATGGGGCCCCTAGGCTTATACACGAGTCAATACATTTTTCCAGTTTTCTTAGGTAAATTAGGTACCTCGGCTTATACACGGGTCGGCTTATACACGAGTATATACGGTAAGTAAAAGTTCTAAGACATAGATTGAATTGTATTAAATAATGCACTTTTGTTAACAGAAAATAATATACTTTTATTTATATTTACAGACAAAAATGTTCACCCATTCTTGTACTAGGGTAATATAAAGGAGATGATATACACTTGAATGTCAGCTTGATAAAGCTGCTGCCCTGTATGTGAAAATAAAGGCTTTTTAACATATATTTGCAGTGCTGCCCCTACAAATTCCTCAAAGTATTTTCAATTGTGGAAGTATATTATATATAGTCAAAGTATTTTTTCGTTCGTTCGATTATATCATTCGAATCGAACGATTGGAACGATTTAGTAGATTGATCAAACTATTTTTACTTTGATCGAAAGCGGCCGTTTTTGATCGAAAAAATACTTCGACTATCGAAGAATGAAATTCGATGGTCGAATTTCAAAGTTTTTCAACTTCGAAATTCGACCCTTAGGGGCAGATTTATGAAGGGTCGAATTTCGAAGTAGAAAATACTTTAGTAAATTTAAATACTTCGACTTTGAATATCGAAGTCGAAGTATTTTTCAGCAAAATTGGCCATCCTGCGATCAAAGGAAAATCAAACTATTCGAAGGATTTCAGCGATTGGTCGAAGGATTTTCCTTCGACCTCTAAAGACTTAGAAAAATGTTGTAGAGGGTCCCCATAGGCTAACATAGGACTTCAGCAAGTTTAAGATGACGAAGTATTGACTTCGAAGTTTTTTAAAGAGACAGTACTTCGATTTTCAAAGTCGTAGGATTTTACTTCAAATCGAAGTCGTAGTTTACTATTCGATGGTCGAAGTAACCTATTCAATGGTCGAAGTATCCAAAAAATTACTTTGAAATTCGAAGTTTTTTCTTCGCAATTCTGCCCCAAAGTGTGTGCTACCTAATTTTGACTAATGGCAATAAATGACTATGCTATTAGAATCAAGCATAAAGGCACAAGTGAGCTTGTAGTCTATAATTAAAATATGATCTAGAGTTTTGAAGTTCATGTCATTTCACCAGTTTCCCAAGATGTTGAAAAAACAAAAAGCTTCATTAACAATTATTTGTACTATTATTGAAAATACTAGTTTTGAAAAACTTTGGCATATCTAGTGTATGGAAGGATGAACTGCACAAGACATATTTCCAAAGTTGTATATGAACACAAAGGAGAGATGTGTATGAATTATTGTTGCTTTCCATTACGCATTACTGTAAATTATAAATCCCTACTAAAACATTATGGATTATCAACTGCTTTACTAGATTTAGTGTAAACTAGTGGGTTTTTCCCCACTGGACCAGTAGCAATTAATTCCTAACTACCTAAGCAGAGAGATTTTGCACTCTTGTATATGTTTAAATTCTATCTCCATAGTATAAATTCACAAGAGTGTTCTGTGCTGTCAATGAAATTGCTGAATGTACCTTTTTAGAAAATAATATTTCCTTTGGCACTTTTTCTACATTTATGTGTCTAAATCCTTTAGTTTATTTTGGAAGTTATTCATCTAAGTATCTCGGTTCTGTTCTCATATAGAGGTGAGTTGGATAGCAAATCTTACCATTACTGGCTTATGCGTGCACCAGAGATTTACTGGTAGCATTGATTCGGGTTTATCGAGCTGGATAGATCTATTATTCTGAGTTGTAAATATTTCTCAAGCTTTAGGATTTTAAACATATTTTTACTTAATCTTTAGATGCTGCTATCAACAGCACTTTTTTTTAGCTTTCTACTTCCGTGTGGATAAATGTTATTTTCATGTTATAAATCTAGATATACAAAATACCCAGAGAATTATTGTAGATTCTTTCTGTATATATATAAATATATATCAGATGTACATTTTTATTAACCTCAACATTCCATATTGTACATCATTATACATTATTAATATTTACTCTTGTAAAGGTGTAAAAAGTACAGTAAAATGCAGTAGCTTCTGCACGAAACTTTTTAAATATAATCAATTAAAAATTAGTTAATTTTCTCTTTATGCAGCAGTCAAGGTAGGATTTGATTGACAGTTAGGTCTATAACACCTTTCTGGGGGGGGGCTACCTTTGCCTGGAAGATGTATTAGCGTTTACTCTTTCTACATAACTAATGTTGACAAAAATGATGTCTCTCTAAATCCAGGATTTCAGTTTTTATACATTTTTAGTTACAAAGATGTATTAGTCAAGCCCTGAAGCAGGTATTGTGCAGATGGGCCGGAGAAGATAACGGAGGCTGGGCAGCCATCTCTTGAGCAGGAACTGGAGGCTGAGCATCCTGGAACAGGAATCAGAGCAGCTAATTGTTCACAAAATACTGTAGGGATTTCAGGTAGTGGGATGTTGGTCTCCTGGGGTAGACCGGACTTACTCTTAGACACCCAATAAACAACACAACTCCCAAAAATACTGTAGGGTACAACTGACCCGCAGTAAGTTTTATTCAGAAAAAGAAAAAACTGAAAATAACAAAACCTTGGCCGACTTGGCGCTATCTAGTACAGAAAATCCACCCTCCCTATTGGGGGTGAGGCCTAGAGCCAAGCCCTTCCAAACAACATATAGTTTTGGGGGAAAACTCACAGAATTTCCAAAAAGTTCTCTCACTTGTTTGCAGCTCCTGCTTCCCCAGGCACAGACAGCCAGCCTTTCCAACTGAAGCCATATTTAGAGATCAGGCCTCTCCTGCACAACTGTGTGCTAATTAAGCAGCTACCTGGCTGATCAGCTCCAAACTCTGGTCAGTATATAGAATGGACGGCCCACCCTACGCTCCCTCCATTCAAATGCACAACAGACACAAGATTGGGGCAAGAGGCTGACAAGCAGAAATCCAATAACAAGCCCGGGGGTCAGAAACCAGGGCTTCAAACCAGAGGGGACAATGGCAAGGCAGGAACAGACTTACAGAATAGGATACTTGGGCAGGAATCTCAGTAACAGAAATGCAGGACAGGATTCTCTGGAGCAGGAACTAGACAGCTTGGACAAGCAGGAGAGCTAATGATCTGGCACAGGTTGGAGGAAGTGGTAGACTTAAATAGTCCCTTAATTGGACTATTGGCTGTAGTTACCGTATATACTTGAGTATAAGCCGTCCTGAGTATAAGCCGAGGTACTTAATTTTACCTCCAAAAACTGGGAAAGCTTATTGACTCGAGTATAAGCCTAGGGTGAGAAATGCAGCAGCTTCTGGTAAGTTTCAATCAAAAAATTGAGGGTTTCTGCTCCCATTGGAGGTGCTGGCGTCTCGTTTTTGGATGCCGGTGACCATTCTTGGATGCCGGCAAATATTCTTGGAGACTATTCTTGGACGCCGGCGACTATTCTTGGACGCCGGCGACTATTCTTAGGCGCCGGCGACTATTCTTAGGAGCCGGCGACCGTTTTTGCGCTTGACCCAAGTATAAGCCGAGGTAGAGTTTTTCAGCATATTTTGGGGGCTGAAAAACTCGGCTTATACTCGAGTATATACGGCAAAAGATCGTAAATTTTTCTGGGGTACCCGGCTTCCCCCCTACATTTCCTAACATATGGCACATAAACTATACACTGGGCTCATGTGTAGGGCAATATAACAACTCTATTTTATTTTATTAAAGTTCCCTGGGCTTGTGTAGTGTAATGTATTTGCTGCAACATATACGTCCATTCAACTTTAACTTCCCGCCGTATGCAAATTAGCCAACTTTGCTTTGCTTGCCATACTAACGCTAGCACAACTTCGCCAGCATTCGGCGCCCTGGAGGCAACTTCAGATTTTAGTAAATTAGTGTTGTCCTTGCAGATCTACGCCTGGCAAAGTGTTGCGATGTGAGCGAAGCCGTCGCTGGCGAATTTTCAGAGGTTAGTGAATTTGCCCCATAGTGCTTTTTTGTGGCTGAAAGAGGAGGAACAATTGTCAGTAAGCAACAGGTCCCTAGTTTTAAACCAGAGAGTTCCTTTGTATTGCTTCTTCCCTGGTCCGAATCCCAGCTCCAAAAAAGCCTTAAAGGACAAGGAAAGTATTTTTTATATCCCCATATCCAGCCCAAGATGTACCTAATCGCTAAGATAATTTTTGCCAAATTTGTTCCGTTGACCTGTTACGCATCATTGTAGAAAACTGTATGTAATCCTATTCAGCGCAGACATTTTCTTTTTGCTTGCGCAATCAATATGGCGCGGTTGGTCTATTGTGCATGCGCCAAAACCATTACGCGCACCATGTACGCGCGCGCAACTTTAATGCTCGTGCACTAATGTCTTCCGACACAGCAACAGCGCACGAGGGAGAACAGGGAGCACGAGCCTCAGATATAAATTCAGGTGCCATAAAAAGTTTGTATAAAAGCATTACAATATATACAAATTAAATGTAGGTTAATAGGAGTGCTGTAAACCGATTTCAAAGTCTATTGGAAGTTATTAGAATTGCTTTAGGTGGATTCTAACGTTAATATGAGTGATTTAGGCCAATAATTTTCAAGAATATATTATAGTGAGCTATATAGGGAGCAAATCGATTGTCGAGTACATTTTGTAAAAGTACAAAGCCATATCAGAATTAATTAATGATGATACACAGGTGCCTACTAGTGATGGGCGAATTTGCACCGTTTCGCTTCTCCGAAAAATTCGCGAATTTCGCGCGGAATGGCAAAAAATTCGCGAAATGGCGCCGGTGCCCGTTTTTTCGACGCCGGCGCCTGTTTTTTCGACGCCGGCGCCCATTTTTGACGCCGGCGCCCGTTTTTGACGCCGGCGCCCGTTTTTGACGCCGGCGTCCGTTTTTTGAAAAAAAAACATTTTTTGACGCGAATTCGCGCCTGGCGAATAAATTCGCCCATCACTAGTGCCTACTACTTCCACATCAGATATAGAACAGGTATTTTTGCATTAGTATTTCCACTGGATATAAAACCTTATAATAAACCCACCATATTAACAAAAATGTAAACAGCAATAACTATAAATGTTTGGTCATTCTGGGAGGGGGCAGTTATTAATGTTTCAGTGATAATTGGATTGATTTTATTTTAATCACTTGGTTTTTCATTTTGGTTTGTTGGTTGCTATGGTGTATATTACACTAGCAACCATGCACTGATTTGAACATGAGACTGAAACATCATTAGGAGAGTGCCTGAACAGATAGCAGTTAGATATATTTTTACAGGCAATATGATGGTTTTTTTACTGTCACAGGCATAGATACAGATTGTGACAAACATTCTGAAGGTTTTTTTTTTTTTTACTTATGCTGGCACAGATACAGATTGGAGATTGGGAGCAATCTAGGTGATGATTGGTGCTGGAACAGTTACAAAAGGGGCAATGTGATTGGTGCTGGAACAGTTACAAAAGGGGCAATGTGATTGGCGCTGGAACATGTACAAAAGGGGCAATGTGATTGGTGCTGGAACAGTTACAAAAGGGGCAATGTGATTGGTGCTGGAACAGTTACAAAAGGGGCAATGTGATTGGTGCTGGAACAGTTACAAAAGGGGCAATATGATTGGTGCTGGAACAGTTACAAAAGGGGCAATTTGATTGGTGCTGGAACAGTTACAAAAGGGGAAATTTGATTGGTGCTGGAACAGTTACAAAAGGAGCAATGTTATTGGTGCTGGAACAGTTACAAAAGGGGCAATCTTATTGGTGCTGGAACAGTTACAAAAGGGGCAATATGATTGATGTTGGAACAGGTACAAATGTCCAAGATACCTTGGGCAGGCCCTGTTTGTTTACCTCACTTACACTTGTATGCCCACAGATACAGATTGGAGATTGGGAGCAATCTAGGTGATAATTGGTGCTGGCAAACCTAATACATAGAGACTGCCCGTTAGTGGTGAACCAGGTCCATTGTGATCCAGAAGGACACTACCTCCTCTTGTTAACAACTTATATTGGGATCCCGTTAAGCTTACTCAATGTATATGCCCCTAACTGACACCAAGCAGCATTTTTACGTAAGTTATTGACTACATTTTCAGATATTCTGCATCCCTATTTAGTGTTAGCAGGTGATTTTAATATGGTTTATTCCCAGACTAAGATCGCACTGACCAATCACAAGATCAGGCCTCTCACAAAACCTCTACACATTTCAGACAAATAACGTGACAATATTCTTTATTTGATCCCTGGCGGATTAACCATCCCCATGACAAACAATTTACGTTTTTGTTCAACCCTCATAAAGTTCACACAAGGTTAGACTATTTTCTTTTTTCACATCACTGCCTGAACCTTGACTATTCCACCAAAATATATCCTATAACATGGTCAGACCATTCTCCTATTGCCTTAAATTTAAATTTAACAACGCCTCCTGTCCGTGAACCGCACTGGCGGTTAAACAAAACTATTCTTCATCACACAGAGAATGTTAAAAGCATAGATACAGCCTTGAAAGAATATTTCAGACTAAATGATGGCTCAGTTGATACAGTTGTCACTTTGGGATGCACATAAGGCAACCATTAGAGGCCATATTATAGGGATAACAGCAAACAAAAGAAAACACCACCGACTTGCTTACCATACGATCCAAACTCAATTATATACTTTAGAACAGAAATACCATTACCAACAATCAGAAGCCCTATTAACTCAAATTCTAAGGCTACGACAACAACTAAAAGAATTAAGAGTGAAAGATACAGAAAAGGCCATTATTTGGACAAAACTTTGTACTACCAAAAGGGGACAAACAGCACAGATTGTTGACCAGAAAACTTAGAGATCAGAAAACCTCAAGTGGAATTACTTCTATTAAAACCTCAACAGGCGAGCTATCCTATGACCCTAAACAAATTGGGAAAACCTTCTATGACTTCTATAATAAACTCTATAATTTGCAGCCCACAACATCAGCGGCTACAGGGCCAGATCAGGATCCCATTACCAAATTTTTTAATGAGGCTAACTTGCCTAATTTTTCTGAATCAGACTTGGAAACACTAAACATGCCAATAACTCCTGAAGAAATAGCCACTACACTTAAGGCAATGCAGAACAATAAAACTCCAGGACCAGATGGGCTTCCATATAAATATTATAAAGCCTACCTCCATATCTTCTCGCCATACCTGATCACTCTCTTTAACCAATTCCTTACTGGGACATCAATCCCCCCTTCACTTTTAACATCTTATCTGTCCTTAATTCCTAAGGAAGGAAAAGATGCAACACTCTGTACTAATTACAGGTGGATAGCCCTGTTTAATTCCGACTTGAAGCTCATTTCCAAAATCCTGGCAAACCGTTTAGCCCCATTACTACCGAAGCTGATTCATAGGGATCAAGTCTGTTTTATACAGGGAAGACAGGCAGGAGACAATACCAGGAAAATCATAGATTTACTAGAAATAGCTCAAAAACAAAACATACTCACAGTGCTTTTGAGCTTAGACGCGGAAAAAGCATTTGACCGCCTAAGTTGGCCGTACTTGTTTGCCCTCCTTAGACACCTAAACTTATCAGGCCCATATTTAACAGCACTAGAAAATCTTTACTCCTCACCATCCACCTATCTGAAACTTCCAGGTCAGTCAAAGACACCTATCAGAATTTCCAATGGAACCAGGCAAGGTTGCCCTCTCCCCCCCCTAATTTACACACTCGGTATTGAACCCCTAGCTGCTGTCATTAGAAATACTCTTGATGTTACAGGAATTAAGGTATCAACAGAACAATTGAAAATATCCTTGTTTGCAGATGATGTGTTACTAACAATCACAAATCCTTTGGTGTCATTGCCTAATCTCCATAAGGTACTAGATAACTATAGCTTTTTATCAGGATACAAGATTAATATGAGTAAAACGGAAGCATTATCTGTCAACTTACCACATACTACATTGGACTTTCTACGGACCAAATTGAAATACAAGTGGAAAAAAGATTATATTAATTATCTTGGAACCAAAATTTCTCATTACTATGGCAGGCTTTATGACCTTAATTTCATTCCACTATCGGAGGAGACAAAGAGGAACCTACAGAAATGGTCTACATACACCTACTCTTTCTTGGTTTGGAAGGATTTCAGCTCTTAAAATGACGATTCTCCCAAAATTTTTATACCTATTTGAGACGTTACCAATACCATTACCAATAACAGCATTTAAACAAACTCAAGAGATGTTCCACAAATTCATATGGGGCTATAAATGACACAGGGTGCCCAAATTAATAAACACCTCTACGCAACATGGAGGTCTAGGAGTTCCATCTTTACAAAAATACTACGAGGGCGACTCATCTCCGCCAACTACTTGTCTGGTCTCACTGGGAACCCACCTCTACTTGGGGCTATATTGAGAATGAAATATTCTCCACCGCTCACCTGAATTCCTTGATTTGGTCTAATACTAAACAGAGCATCTACATGAAAGAACTCCTACATGCCACACAACATAAGATGCGGATATGAAACAGCACTAAAATTAAACACAACCTGAAGTCGCCATACCCCCTAAATACCTTTTTTTTAGGGAATCCAGACTTCCCCTCCGGAAATAATCGAGACTTTATCATCAGATGGCAGACGACCAAATTATTTACAATCAAGGACTTATTTGATAAGTCTACCCGGGTGATTATGCCCTTCATGGACCTAAACCAAAAAGCACCTACCACTACACTGAAATTGTACAAATACCTCCAACTATGGCACTTTTCCCAACCGTACTTACAACACGCAAAAACACTGTCTCCCTTACCGTTTGAAACTTTAGCTCTATCAGGCCTAACAAAAAGGCTTAATCTTAAAAATGTACAAGTTGCTGATGGACCCTCAGTCAGACTCTTTGATTCAACACCAATATATGAGCAAATGGAACAGAACTTTAACACAGCAATCGACCGACGAAGACTGGATTTCGATTTGGACCAATGCAAAAAAAATAGTGACCTGCACCAAACAGAAAGAAAACGCATATAAGGTGCTTATGTTCTGGTATTATACTCTGGACAAACTACACGCAATGTTTCCTAACCATCCCAACACTTGCTGGAGGAACTGTGGGGAGGAGGGAACTCACCTCCATATCTTTTGGACTTGTCCCAAATTACAACACTTCTGGGATGAAATAGTCAAGCTGCTAACAACATTAACTACTCATACTCTGCCAAAAGATCCACTAACATTTCTTCTGACTAGACCATTCCCTGAGCTTCCCAGACACTCCCAGATGCTGGTCAATCAGGTCCTCACAGCCGCACGGCTAGCCATAGCCAATAAATAGAAATCTATCAACCCTCCAACGATTTCGGAAGTTATAAACAGAGTAAATAGTAATAAAGACTTTGAACGGCGGATAGCATACTTACAAAACAAAACAGATCGATATTTGAAGATCTGGACCATATGGGAACTCAGAGGTCTGTCTGCCTCATCCCCGACTGAACCTAATAGTAATGGGGGTTACCCTGGACAGACACAAACAGGCAAAACTATTGTTAGAACATAGAAACATGGAGATAGGCTGACACATTGTAACTAACAACTACTATTTTTTCTTTTCTTTGCTCTTCCTTCCTTCACTCCCTCAACCTACCCTTCCCCCCTTCCCCTCCCATCAACCCAGTTCAAACTCTCTCTCTTTGTATACTGTGCAATTTTTTCCCTGCAAATTACGTTTTCTATACTAGATCACTACTGTAAGAAAATGATAACGCTGTCAAATGTACATGCGTTTGAATTGCATCTCAATAAAAAATATGTTACAAAAAAAAAATTTGTTAAACAAATACAATACTCTTGTAAATAAAAAAACAAACTGTTTATATTATTTTGTAGTATTTTTTTAATTACAATAATGTATTAAAAATGTTTGATAACATCATTTCAAATCAATATGAAAACGTAATAGCATTCAAAACATATATGTGTATTTAAAAATAAGTAAGGAATTTTATTTTGGTGTTCACCTATAGAAAGAATATTTTTAATAACACGAAAACAACTCAAAAGAACATATTCTGTGGCTTTTCGAAAAAAAATGTTTTGAATAAAATGTTTTTATAGAAGCATAGTCTTATCTTCCAAATCTTGAGTAACGCTGGGCTATTGCAACTGATTTCTTAGGCCTTATTTTAAAAGCAATGTTTTTTTGGTAATCCCTTGCTTCGAGACTCCCAACGGTGAACAATATCGCCTTTCAATATTTTTTCAGCATTGGTAAGTATGTTGCTTCATCAAATATAGGTTTTGCAACCCATTCCTTTTTTTGTTTAGGGAAAACTATTTTAAATCTCTTTTCCCCAACAGGTAATGATGATTTATTTGCACAACGAATAGTAGCCTCTTGGCGACTCACATTTTTGTTATGTGATAGCACTGCCAACATGGTTCGCGCATGTATTGAGTCCATTTTAAATGCAATTCTTTTTGGCCAGTACTTTAATACCTTACTGTGGAAGTTCTCTGGGTCTCCCGTGTGGCAGAATTTCTCAATTTTGGAAATGTCTTTGAAGAGCAATTTGCTGGTCAGAAAACCAACTAAAGTGCTGTAAATTGGATGAGAGGGAGTTATCCTTTTTTTATCTTTCTTTTGCGCTGGCATTTTTTGTAGTTTTTCAAATTTTTGAATGTGTGTTTATTTGCAATGTGATATAACAATGACCTCCATTTATCTAACAAATTCTCCACATTCTGATCATATTTGTGAACACAACCACAAGTGATTTGCTATGGGTCTGATCCATTGAGCTATGTCTTTACATTTTCTTTTTTTGCTTGCAGCTGTGGTTTCTTTACAGATGTGCCATACGTCCAATTGATGATTAATGGTGTCTGTTTTAGACAGCATGAATTTTCTAATGCTAGGATGATGCTCTGTTGCCAATATTGTAATGTTTACTCCTTTGTTTTTCAGTTTCTCAAGACTTTTTTCAAATGCAATTTTTTTCCATTTCTCCAGCATTTTTACCTGGTCCAACTTGCTCTATATTAAAATCGAAATTTTCTTTGTCATTATGTCCATCATAGAATATGTGCAATATTTTGTACAATGTCCCAGACTGTCAAATTGTCTGTCACCAGCCAATACAACAGCTTTGTCTATCATGTCTTCTTTCAAAGATTCCCGTTCGTTGATCCAAGACAACTCTATAGCAGGAAAAACATATCGTTTTTGAAAAATATGGAATGGACACAAGCTGAAACATTTCTTTTACTTTAGTAAATGAAGAACCGCTGAGTAAAATTGCACATGCCAGTGATACGTTCCCAATTGATATCTGACCTGCCATAGGTTGGGAATTCCAAACGAAAAGCGATGTCCAGAAAGACAGGTTAACTGTACCTCAACCATACTTGCATATATTTTTTTCTCAATATCAATTATGGGAGCTTGGCAGTGTACATCACCACTATGTTGACATTTGAATAGATAAAACAGCTGGTCAAGGGATTCTTCGAAAACTATAAAACGTCGCTGATTTATTTCTTCTTTAGGTTCTGTAAATGTTGATTCTTCCTCTGTACAGGTAACACTTTCACAATACTTGTGTCAAAGACTTGTCTACTACTGATGGAGCTATCAAGATCTACACATAAATTAGGATCTATACGAATAGTACAATCAATGAGGTTCAGTTCAGTTGATATAGATCTAGAAATAACAACAGGTTGTGTTACTTTTATAGGTGTAGAAAATGAAACAGGATATGACTGGTCTGCTTTTATTCGCCAAGGTTCCGTAGGCACTGATTCATCTTCTGTTTGTAATCCTATGTCAAAAGTTTTCATTGGGTTATCAGAACCGCATGACTGGTCTATTCCAACAAGTGTATCACTTGTAGTGGTATTTGCATCAACCAAAATTTGGGTTGGTTTGTTTGGGTTCCAATTGTTATAAGGTATCTTACAACACTGGCTAAGGTGTGAGAGGTTGAAGGGACTTCATTGTCTACTCTTCTTTTTGGCTTTGGAAAGGTGCTGTTTCCATTGCAGTTAGTGAAACTGCAGTTGGTTAATGTTCAAAAATGGTAGGTACAGATTTAGGCTTCAGTACTTTTTTGGATCCTTGCATCGCTGAAGTCCAACAAACACATTCTATATTGTCCAGTTTTCGATGCTTGGAAGATTTTGTCTGCCTCTGCATCCAAATTATTTCCATAATGTCGTTTGGAAAGCTATGAAGTGTGACATTTGGGAATTTATCCTTTTGTCCTGTACGGTGATGACAAACACGTACTATGCATTTAGGCATGTTTGTATGTGTCTCTGAAAGATACAAATTTTACAGGTTTAAAACCATTGACTTGAGACCGAAACATCATGTAAATTAATATTTTTTTGGGATACTTCAACAAAGACCTATGAGTGAGCTCTATTTTGATGTTTTATAATGTATAGACTCAGAAACCCAGTTATTTAATCTTGTTTGCTGGCATGCATATGTTACATATATCAGCAGATATTTATCTTTTTATTTCAGATATTTTTTGATTTCAGATAGTATTTACTGCAGGCACTTTGGAACAGAATTATATCAAATGAAGAGGCATGCTAAACAATCTTAACAAACTGGTACATATTTTTATGTTAATATTGCCCTTGTACAACTTGTCCCTTGAACCACCATTTCATGATGGTCTGTGTGCTGCCTCAGAGATCACCTGACCAGAAATACTGCAGATGTTAGGGCTCTTACAGACGAGCGTTTTTTTTGGTGCGCTTGCTCCCCTGCGTTCCTCTTTCTTCTGTTCAGCCGCAGGGGAGCATACGAGTTAATGCACTCAATGGTGTTGTGCTCACGCCATTCGTGACAGTACATTGGGCCACGACTCAAAGCACTGAATCCTCTTATATACAGTTTGAATTTCGCGCCATTGTGCAATGATGTCCTCACGCCGCCGCATAAATCCGGAAGCGCACCATTGCACGCCATAGGAGAACCAGCACTGAAGGAGAAGGAAGAAACGCGGCGGGCTTCCACGCCAATGGAGCAGCGGTGGACCCCGCTGCCCACTAGACCACCAGGGTGAGTCCTTACACGTATGCTCTAAGAAACAGTTGTTGAGCATAATGAGGCTACTGTACATACCAATGTGATAAGCAAAATTTTTTATACACCAGAGCGTCCAGGCTTGACACCAATGTTGAGTAATTGATTTATTTACAAAGAAGTTAAAAATGCAAATGTAAAAACTCCTATTGATGACAAGGCTCAGTCTCTAATTTCATATGTGAGGCTGTAGGGATACATCAAATACATATTTTCAGGATATGGTTGACCATGAATCAGGAAGGATTTGGGCAAATTCTGAACAAAATTTAAACACTAATTTACATATGCAAACTAGGATAAGGAAAGGTGAAACACCGTTTTGTATCCCCTTCATTACTCAACCTAAAGACACGTTTTTTTTTAAATTTTCAGATTTAAATGAGCCAGGTGATTGGATGCCACAAAATCCAAATCCTGCAGAAAAGGGCTTGGATTTTGCTGAATCTCTTACAGAATCCATGATTTCATGCATCCTTGGGTTTTATGTCTTACTGCTATTTATTTGCTAAAAAAATCTTTGTACATTCCTGATATCAGCTTGTAGATTAATGAGATGTGATGCTACAGTATATGGGCATATGGCTAGGAAGAAAAAAATAAAATAAAAGACCGCGTTTTGCTTGAAGCAAATACAAGCATAACATATTTTGGTTACTTTGTTCTCTGGAGCACATTATTAATGCAGAAGCATGCAATCATCTCTTGGCAACATATCCTCTGAATTCCTGTCAAGATAGACAACGCTTTTTGGCACAAAATATATATCAGCTGGCTTGACATGCTTTTCATTTTGCACGTGAAAATATGTGGGAATGGTATTTTGGCATTTAGTCTTCATATTACTATGGATGATACTGATTCAATATTTTCATTAAAAATGGTAACAAACCAGTGACATCATTTTAACATAATTTGTTACAACACAAGTTGTATGTGTTTAGTTGTGTGACCCAATGTAATTTTATCGCTTTTGCAGTTTATGAACTTTTTCACAGCTCACAGCTTTTTCATTAGTCTATAATAAGAGAGAAAATGTTTGCTGTAAGCTGTTACCTAGCAACCAGCTGTTCAGTGATCTCAGTGCAGCAGGAAGTTACACAGCAGCTAGTGGGTGGCTGACAGGAAGAGGAAGTAGCAGATCCTGACAGAAGAGAAAATCCTGGCAGAGAGAACCACACGGTGGACACAGAGAGCTGCCGGTGGGCCCAGAGAGCTGAGAAGCTCCACCAAAAGCACTCATTTGGATCGGGCTGGCACAGGGAAGCCATATACTGTGCTTGGAGGGATGGAGAGTTTAAGGGAATCTAGACTGGAGGAGCAAGCAGCAGGAGATTCCTATCTGAGCATCATGGCCAAACAAACACACACATGGGCAAACTTTCATCTTAAAGGAACAGTAACATAAAAAAATAAAAGTGTTTTAAAGTAATAAAAATATAATGTACTGTTGCCCTGCACTGGTGAAACTGCTGTGTTTGCTTCAGAAACACTACTAATGTTTATATAAATAAGCTGCTGTGTAGCACTGGAAACAGCCATTCAACGGAGAAAAGGCTCAAGTTACACAGCAGATAGCAGATATGCTTTGTAGTTCATAATGGTGTTATCTGTTATCCATAATTTAACCTGTGCCATATAGCCTTTTTTTAGTTTCCGCCATTGCTACACAGCAGCTTGTTTATATGAACTATAGTAATGTTTCTGAAGTAAACAGATCAGGTTTACCAGTGCAGGACAACAGGGCATGATATTTTCATTACTTTATTACTTCATTACTTACATTTTTTGCAGGCATGTAAATACTGTTCCACCATGGCGTGGGTGCAGCCCTGCCTGTGTGGGTCTCTCCTTTCTATTCTTCTGTTATCTTTTTCATTTGTAATGCTATTACAGATATGGGAGCTGTTATCCAGAATGCTCGGGACCTGGGGTTTTCCAGAAAATTTATCTTTCGGTAATTTGGATCTTCATAAGTTAAGTCTATTAGAAAATCATATAAACATTAAATAAACCCAATAAGCGGGTATTGCTTCCAATAAGGATTAATTGCTTAAAATAAGGATTAATTGTAATAATAAAATAATCTTGTTTTGAATCAAGTATAAGGTACTATTTTATTACTACAGAGAAAAAGGAAATCATTTTTAAAAATTTGGATTATTTGATTATAATGGAGTCTATGGGAGATGGTCTTTCCGTAATTCAGAGCTTTCTGTATAACGGATCCCGTACCTGTATTTACTATTAAGGCAAACATGTTTAATGTCCCATAGACTCCATTTTATCCAAATAATCCAAATTTTTAAAAAGAAAGATTTCCTTTTTCTCTGTAATAATAAAACAGTAGCTTGTACTTGATCCCAAATAAAATATAATTAATCGTTATAGGAAGCAAAACAGCCTATTGGGGTTATTTAATGTTTAAATTAATTTCTAGTAGACTTAAGGCATGAAGACCCAAATTACGGAAAGATCCGTTATCCGGAAAACCCCAGGTCCCGAGCATTCTGGATAACAGGTCCCATACCTGTACCACAAAATAGATCTAATCATATTCTCACCATTAGAGACATCTCTCTTTCCATCAGGAGAAAATAAAAGCATACAATTTGTCAGCATTAAGAAGAAGCATTTTATAAATGGACCAACCATATAATATGTGCATATTATTTATTAAATTACAGTAATGAAGGTAGTTTTTTAACTTTCCTGTTTAGAGAGTTATTTAAAGGAGAAGGAAAGTCAAAAAATAAATAAATAGCCTTTTAAGTAAAGTCCTTGGCACATAGAACTTACAGAGAGTTCGCAATCTTTTCTCCCTGGTCTGATGTTTCAGCAATACGGCAGCGTGTGACTTGGGTGATGTCACTTTTTTCACAGGCATATTCTGCTCTGCTGCCAGAGGCAGTCTTGATGCGCATTAGGCAGAAGTTACTTGTAGTGCGCATGTACTCTGGGCACACAACTCCCAATGATGATGAAGCTCATGCAAATGAGCTGCACTGCTCACTGCTGACGCGCCCCAGGTCAACTGTTTTTTTTAGGTGCATGCGCAATAACAAGAAAGAGGTAAAGGAAGGCGTCGCTACATAACTAACATGGGGCTGTCTGAGTATAATATATATATATATATATATATAATACACAAAAGCCATGAATATCCTGTAAATTATATCCTTATAAACGATGAGTTCTGATGTCATCAGTTATAAACGGTGAGTTCTGATGTCATTTCTGTCACATGACTCACTGAAACGTGTGTATTATAATAAATAAAGTACCCCCAGTTGCAAAATATGAGGATATTAGAAGTTACCTCGGAGTTCCATGACCTGTATAAAAACACTCGGCCTCGTGTTTTTATATGGTCATGAAACTCCTCTGTAACTTATAATATCCTTATATTTTACAAGAGGGGGTACTTTATTTACTATATATATAATATAATATAAACGATGCGAACAAGAACATGGATTTTAGTAGATTTGAATGACATATGCGCGTAGCGTTTCAGGGGGTCTGGAAGAGTACAACACAAGGAGAAAGGTATTGTTTTGTTCCTTTCCTTCTCCTTTAAGGGAGTCAGTGAAATCAGCTTGGTGATCTGGTACAAAATGAAAGACACGTGAACCTCAACATCTCTGTCTATCCAATTGCTTCTGAGAAGATGGACGAATTGGCATTTTTCTCAAGCTCATAATTATACTGTACAAATTCATTGACACTTGTGATAAATTCAACTTTCTACAATACAAAGGAAATCTCAGTAAAAGGAAAATATATATTTTGTGCAATCAATTTTTATAGGTAGCCGTAACCTGCACCGCTACCCAGGATGGGTGCAAAAAAAATTACAATTTTAATCAAATCATGACCCCTTCCTTTCACAACACCCTGGGAGACAGTTTTAAAATGCAGGGCAGAGTGCAAAGTGCATAAAAATGTGTGCAATCTACAACAGTTTCTTCACTTTGCGCCCTGCCCTGTGTTTGAGCTCAAGGATATAGGTGTATGTTCTTCGTAAAGCAAGCTTTCTGTCTATGTCTGTGCATAGAGAGAAAGGCTGCTTTCTCTCTATGCACATACATAGTATATATAAAGTTTCAAATATAACTAAATGTTTATATTCTGGAAAGTTTTTACGTGTTTTCTCTCTTTGCACCTTACACCAGCTGCCTTTGTAATAAGGTCTGAGAATGTATAAACTGCAAAGATGTTAGGATATCACTCACATAGTAAGAACCATGCAAAAATCTTGCCATAATTGGCTTATTTGGCAGTACAGGTATGGGACCCGTTATCCGGAAACCCGTTATACAGAAAGCTCCAAATTACAGAAAGGCCTTCTCCACAGACTCAATTATAATCAAATAATCCAAAATTTTAAAAATGATTTCCTTTTTCTCTGTAATAATGAAACAGCAACTTGTACTTGATCCTAACTATGATATAAATTCTTATTGTTAGCAAACCCAGCCAATTGGGTTTATTTAATGTTTACATGATTTTCTAGTAGACTGAAGGTATGGATTTCCAAATATGGAAAAATCGGTCATCCTGAAAACCCCAAGTCCCGAGCATTCTGGATAACAGGTCCTATACCTGTATAAATTCTGTTTATGTATAAATTCTTTTGTTCAGTTCAGTTGATTTCAGATTTTCAGTTCACCAGGCATAAGACCTATTTCAGTTAACTTTCTATTTTCTATTTGTGGCTGTTTTTTTAATATTGAAGTTTAAATCTTCATTTTTTAACCTTCTAAAGTCCAAAGCCCACGTTCATAGCATTCACACAAAATATTTGGGCTGAGATATGTGTGGGCCAAGCTCTTCCTGCAGTACTTGCCATCCTTATCACCCACAACCTAAAAGTGCCCCATTTCCGTGTCAAGTAGCACCTAGTAATAGATGCCCCCTCTGTGATGTCAGAGACGTGGGCAGGCCAAGTCAGGTGTGGGTTGAGCATTTGTCAACCTGCACATCACTACTTCTCATCTCTTTCTAAATCAGCTCTGGGAAGGGGGATCACCGTCTCTGTACCATATCTTGTCTTTGGCCCTGCTGGGCAGAATCTCAGAAATCATTT